>NW_026287499.1:50000-90000 GCF_023373465.1 Oncorhynchus keta | reverse complement strand
GAGGGGATGAGGGGAGGAGGGAAGTCCCCACAACGTGGGTGTACTCCTCTTGAAGGTGGGAACAAAGGGATGAAAGGGAGGATGAGGGGATGAGGGGAGGAGGGAAGTCCCCACAACGTGGGTGTACTCCTCTTGAAGGTGGGAACAGAGGGATGAAAGGGAGGATGAGGGGATGAGGGGAGGAGGGAAGTCCCACAACGTGGGTGTACTCCTCTTGAAGGTGGGAACAGAGGGATGAAAGGGAGGATGAGGGGAGGAGGGGAGGAGGGAAGTCCCCACAACGTGGGTGTACTCCTCTTGAAGGTGGGAACAAAGGGATGAAAGGGAGGATGAGGGGAGGAGGGAAGAGGAGAAGTCCCCACAACGGTTGTGTACTCTTACAGCAGGTGGGGACACAGAGATGGAGGGATGAAAGACAATAGCAGCATCTTTTAATCCCTTGTTTTTTAATATCCCTCTGAGCGTCTGGCCATCCCTCCATCTCAGAGAACAACAGGAGGGAGAGGACAGAGAGAATCAGGCCATCCCTCCACCTCAGAGAACAACAGGAGGGAGAGGACAGAGAGAATCAGGCCATCCCTCCACCTCAGAGAACAACAGGAGGGAGAGGACAGAGAGAATCAGGCCATCCCTCCACCTCAGAGAACAACAGGAGGGAGAGGACAGAGAGAATCAGGCCATCCCTCCACCTCAGAGAACAACAGGAGGGAGAGGACAGAGAGAATCAGGCCATCCCTCCACCTCAGAGAACAACAGGAGGGAGAGGACAGAGAGAATCAGGCCATCCCTCCACCTCATAGAACAACAGGAGGGAGAGGACAGAGAGAATCAGGCCATCCCTCCATCTCAGAGAACAACAGGAGGGAGAGGACAGAGAGAATCAGGCCATCCCTCCATCTCAGAGAACAACAGGAGGGAGAGGACAGAGAGAATCAGGCCATCCCTCCATCTCAGAGAACAACAGGAGGGAGAGGACAGAGAGAATCAGGCCATCCCTCCACCTCATAGAACAACAGGAGGGAGAGGACAGAGAGAATCAGGCCATCCCTCCACCTCAGAGAACAACAGGAGGGAGAGGACAGAGAGAATCAGGCCATCCCTCCACCTCATAGAACAACAGGAGGGAGAGGACAGAGAGAATCAGGCCATCCCTCCACCTCAGAGAACAACAGGAGGGAGAGGACAGAGAGAATCAGGCCATCCCTCCACCTCAGAGAACAACAGGAGGGAGAGGACAGAGAGAATCAGGCCATCTCTCCACCTCAGAGAACAACAGGAGGGAGAGGACAGAGAGAATCAGGCCATCCCTCCACCTCAGAGAACAACAGGAGGGAGAGGACAGAGAGAATCAGGCCATCCCTCCATCTCAGAGAACAACAGGAGGGAGAGGACAGAGAGAATCAGGCCATCCCTCCACCTCATAGAACAACAGGAGGGAGAGGACAGAGAGAATCAGGCCATCCCTCCACCTCAGAGAACAACAGGAGGGAGAGGACAGAGAGAATCAGGCCATCTCTCCACCTCAGAGAACAACAGGAGGGAGAGGACAGAGAGAATCAGGCCATCCCTCCACCTCAGAGAACAACAGGAGGGAGAGGACAGAGAGAATCAGGCCATCCCTCCATCTCAGAGAACAACAGGAGGGAGAGGACAGAGAGAATCAGGCCATCCCTCCACCTCATAGAACAACAGGAGGGAGAGGACAGAGAGAATCAGGCCATCCCTCCACCTCAGAGAACAACAGGAGGGAGAGGACAGAGAGAATCAGGCCATCCCTCCACCTCAGAGAACAACAGGAGGGAGAGGACAGAGAGAATCAGGCCATCCCTCCATCTCATAGAACAACAGGAGGAGAGGACAGAGAGAATCAGGCCATCCCTCCATCTCAGAGAACAACAGGAGGGAGAGGACAGAGAGAATCAGGCCATCCCTCCATCTCAGAGAACAACAGGAGGGAGAGGACAGAGAGAATCAGGCCATCCCTCCACCTCATAGAACAACAGGAGGGAGAGGACAGAGAGAATCAGGCCATCCCTCCACCTCAGAGAACAACAGGAGGGAGAGGACAGAGAGAATCAGGCCATCCCTCCACCTCAGAGAACAACAGGAGGGAGAGGACAGAGAGAATCAGGCCATCCCTCCACCTCAGAGAACAACAGGAGGGAGAGGACAGAGAGAATCAGGCCATCTCTCCATCTCATAGAACAACAGGAGGGAGAGGACAGAGAGAATCAGGCCATCCCTCCATCTCAGAGAACAACAGGAGGGAGAGGACAGAGAGAATCAGGCCATCCCTCCATCTCAGAGAACAACAGGAGGGAGAGGACAGAGAGAATCAGGCCATCCCTCCACCTCATAGAACAACAGGAGGGAGAGGACAGAGAGAATCAGGCCATCCCTCCACCTCAGAGAACAACAGGAGGGAGAGGACAGAGAGAATCAGGCCATCCCTCCACCTCAGAGAACAACAGGAGGGAGAGGACAGAGAGAATCAGGCCATCCCTCCATCTCAGAGAACAACAGGAGGGAGAGGACAGAGAGAATCAGGCCATCCCTCCATCTCAGAGAACAACAGGAGGGAGAGGACAGAGAGAATCAGGCCATCCCTCCACCTCATAGAACAACAGGAGGGAGAGGACAGAGAGAATCAGGCCATCCCTCCACCTCAGAGAACAACAGGAGGGAGAGGACAGAGAGAATCAGGCCATCCCTCCACCTCAGAGAACAACAGGAGGGAGAGGACAGAGAGAATCAGGCCATCCCTCCACCTCAGAGAACAACAGGAGGGAGAGGACAGAGAGAATCAGGCCATCTCTCCATCTCATAGAACAACAGGAGGGAGAGGACAGAGAGAATCAGGCCATCCCTCCATCTCAGAGAACAACAGGAGGGAGAGGACAGAGAGAATCAGGCCATCCCTCCATCTCAGAGAACAACAGGAGGGAGAGGACAGAGAGAATCAGGCCATCCCTCCACCTCATAGAACAACAGGAGGGAGAGGACAGAGAGAATCAGGCCATCCCTCCACCTCAGAGAACAACAGGAGGGAGAGGACAGAGAGAATCAGGCCATCCCTCCACCTCAGAGAACAACAGGAGGGAGAGGACAGAGAGAATCAGGCCATCCCTCCACCTCATAGAACAACAGGAGGGAGAGGACAGAGAGAATCAGGCCATCCCTCCACCTCAGAGAACAACAGGAGGGAGAGGACAGAGAGAATCAGGCCATCCCTCCACCTCATAGAACAACAGGAGGGAGAGGACAGAGAGAATCAGGCCATCCCTCCACCTCAGAGAACAACAGGAGGGAGAGGACAGAGAGAATCAGGCCATCCCTCCACCTCAGAGAACAACAGGAGGGAGAGGACAGAGAGAATCAGGCCATCCCTCCACCTCAGAGAACAACAGGAGGGAGAGGACAGAGAGAATCAGGCCATCCCTCCACCTCAGAGAACAACAGGAGGGAGAGGACAGAGAGAATCAGGCCATCCCTCCACCATGTTCTGCCAAACCAGACCCAGTTGTTGTTTCTGCAGGGCTGTGGGGTTCGTGGGCTGAGGGATAGAGAAGGGTCATTGAAGGTTCAGAGTTTGTTGATCACCCTATCAGGCGGTTGTCTAGTGGTCTGACTCGTACATCTATCTCATCTCAGAATGAGAACAGGGTTCAGAATGGAGGAGAGGACCCATTGTGATTGTCGTTTGGTGGAGATAGAGAAGACAGTAGCAGGAGCTGGTTGGTTTCAGGGGAGAGGAGGAGGAGGGAGAGGGAGTAATAGAGCCCTTTCAACCTTGACCCCTGACCTCTAACCCCTGACCCCTCTATGCCACAGAGGAGATCTGCTTGTCCTCAGGGTCTGCGTCACCCTCCCCGTCTCCCATCAGCGGCTGCCTCTTCTTCAGCTCTCGTTGATACTTGGCCATGAGCGAGGCATAGATACATCCGTAGGCCGCCGCCCCCACCATCATGATACACACGATGCCACACACCACCCCGGCTATCACCACCGTCCCGATGGCCCTCCGCACGCTCACCGGCTGGTAGCGCCGCCGCACACAGTCCGGGACGGGCACCAGGTCGCCCGCAGGGGGGACTTCAGATTCGGATGTGGGGGCTCCGCCGGTGCCTCCGGAGCTGGTAGTTGGGCCGCAGGGCGGGGATGAACCCTCTTTTCCTCCACTCCGCGTCCCCCCTCCTCCCCTGTTCTCGTCATCCAGTTGGAGGCAGTAGTTGAACATCTCCACTGGAACACCACGGATGTCCCGGCCTCGCAGGTCCTTAGGGAGGGTACACTCCACCCCATCTACCTTACCACCTGGAGGGAGAGAGGGGGGCAGGGGGAGGGATAGGACAGAGGGGGGTAGGACAGAGAGGGGGAGGGATAGGACAGAGAGGGGGGCAGGGGAGGGATAGGACAGAGAGGGGGAGGGATAGGACAGAGAGGGGGGTGCAGGGGAAGGGATAGGACAGAGGGGGGGGGATAGGACAGAGGGGGGGGTAGGACAGAGAGGGGGGTGCAGGGGAAGGGATAGGACAGAGAGGGGGAGGGGGGTAGGACAGAGAGGGGGGATAGGACAGAGAGGGGGGCAGGGGGGCAGGGGGATAGGACAGAGAGGGGGATATGACAGAGAGGGGGGGCAGGGGGGATAGGACAGAGAGGGGGAGGGGAGCAGGGCAGGGGGATAGGACAGAGAGGGGGGAGGGGAGCAGGGGGAGGGATAGGACAGGGAGGGGGGCAGGGGGATAGGACAGAGAGGGGGAGGGGAGCAGGGGGAGGGATAGGACAGAGGAGGGGGAGCAGGGGGATAGGACAGAGAGGGGGGAGCAGGGGGATAGGACAGAGAGGGGGGCAGGGGGTATAGGACAGGGAGGGGAGCAGGGGGAGGGATAGGACAGAGAGGGGGGCAGGGGGATAGGACAGAGAGGGGGAGGGGAGCAGGGGGAGGGATAGGACAGAGAGGGGGGCAGGGGAGGGATAGGACAGAGGGGGGGAGCAGGGGAGGGACAGGACAGAGAGGGGGGAGCAGGGGGAGGATGAGAGAGAGAGAAGGGAGCAGGGGGAGGGATAGGACAGAGAGGGGGGAGAGAGGGGGAGAGAGAGGGGAGCAGGGGGAGGATGAGAGAGAGAGAAGGGAGCAGGGGAGGGATAGGACAGAGAGGGGGGAGAGAGGGGAGCAGGGGAGGATGAGAGAGAGAGAGAGGGAGCAGGGGAGGATGAGAGAGAGAGAAGGGAGCAGGGGGAGGATGAGAGAGAGAGAAGGGAGCAGGGGGAGGGATAGGACAGAGAGGGGGAGAGAGGGGGAGAGAGAGGGGAGCAGGGGGAGGATGAGAGAGAGAGAAGGGAGCAGGGGGAGGGACAGGACAGAGAGGGGGGGGGGAGAGGGGAGCAGGGGGAGGATGAGAGAGAGAGAAGGAGCAGGGGGAGGATGAGAGAGAGAGAAGGGAGCAGGGGGAGGATGAGAGAGAGAGAAGGGAGCAGGGGGAGGGATAGGACAGAGAGGGGGGAGAGAGATAAATAAAATGTTATTCAGAGTAAAAGCATCAGATGGTATTTAGAGAGATAGACAGTGTGACACAGAGAGAGACATTGAGACAGAATTACAGAGAGAGAGAGAGCGAATTACCACCACACATCAGTCATCATCCTCCTGGTAAGTAAACAAGTCTGTAGTTTCATCAGAATGAATACAAATAAACAGCAACTGGCAGCAATTGTGGAGCCATGGGGGGTGTATGGTGGATCCAAGGGAAGGTCACAACTAGCATGCAACAATTCCACTCCACTCTACAGTGACTGCTCTCTGTCTGACTGACACTCAGGGTCTGCTGGCTGTATTACTGTCTGACAGGATTGGTGAAGCCCTCTAATATGTCAGTCTTTCCATGTTGAATCGGAGATAGATAATGGATAATTGATGAGATGAGATCATAGCTACAGCAAGTGTCTGGACCAGGGTGTGGACGTGCCTCAGGGGAAGATCTAGCTACGTGTGTGAGGGGGTGTGTGTGTCAGTCAACATAAGGATTAGGTGACTCATTTGTTGTCCCTATGGGAGTGAGGGAGGGAGGGAGGGAGGGAGGGAGAAAGAGAGAGAGAGAGAGGGAGGGAGAAAGAGAGAGAGAGAGAGGGAGGGAGAAAGAGAGAGAGGGAGAAAGAGAGAGAGGGAGAAAGAGAGAGAGGGAGAAAGAGAGATAGAGGGAGAAAGGAGGTAAGGAGGGAGAAAGAGAGGGAGGGAAGGAGAAAGAGAGAAAGGGAGAAAGAGAGAGCGAGAGAGAGGGAGAAAGAGAGAGAGGGAGAAAGAGAGAAAGGGAGAAAGAGAGAGCGAGAGAGAGGGAGAAAGAGAGAGAGGGAGAAAGAGAGAGCGAGAGAGAGGGAGAAAGAGAGAGGGAGAAAGAGAGAGAGCGAGAGAGAGGGAGAAAGAGAGAGAGGGAGAAAGAGAGAGGGAGAAAGAGAGAGGGGGAGAAAGAGAGGGAGAGAGGGAGGATGTGTGATATCCTGCCGCGTTTGTCTCAACATGTGTCAGGGATGAACGTCTTGCAAAGGAACCATTTTATTTACAAACAAACATGCCCACTCAGCTACTCCTTCAGAAGGAACCACTCATACTGTGGTTGAAACAGGGGACTTGGCCCCAGCTACTCCTTCAGAAGGAAGGATATTAACAGAAGCCCCAGGAACAGAGTGGATTCAGTGGGGAGAAGAGCCCCAGTCTGAGAGGCTTGTCTCTGGGTAGATGCTCTCCCTCTCTTCCCTCTCCCACCTCTCCTCTCCTGGATGTGATGTGTGGGGGCAGATGGGTAGTAGCTGGGTATCAGGAACACGGGTGAAAACATGGACCTGCCTGCTCTCTCACTTCGTCACCTCAAACGCACACACACACACGCACGCACGTGGCCTCATAAATGGCCTCATAAATACTAAAGAGGGATGGCCCGGTCCATCTGACAGTTTACTACTGGAAGTGTCAGCTTTATTTTTCAACCATTTAGTTCATCTCGTTGCCGATTTATGGTATTCCCTTGTAAGAGTGTGGAGTAAATTGTCTCCCCGGGCGAGAAGCCGAGAAGTCTCAGAGCTGGTAGGTTTTCGCTGTCCGAGACGGGGATGTAGCGATCGGTCAGGACATGGTTCTATTCTACAGAGAAAGGGCATTAGGAAATCATGAGGACTAAAAGCTACGGCTGGCTGTTTGGACAGTTCCTATCTGTTAGGAGGGTTCCTATCTGTTAGCACGGTTCCTATCTGTTAGGAGGGTTCCTGTCTGTTAGGAGGGTTCCTATCTGTTAGCACGGTTCCTATCTGTTAGGACGGTTCCTACCTGTTAGGACTGTTCCTATCTGTTAGGATGGTTCCTATCTGTTAGGATGGTTCCTATCTGTTAGCACGGTTCCTATCTGTTAGCACGGTTCCTATCTGTTAGGACGGTTCCTATCTATTAGGAGGGTTCCTGTCTGTTAGGACGGTTCCTGTCTGTTAGGACGGTTCCTGTCTGTTAGGAGGGTTCCTATCTGTTAGGAGGGTTCCTGTCTGTTAGGACGGTTCCTGTCTGTTAGGACGGTTCCTGTCTGTTAGGACGGTACCTGTCTGTTAGGACGGTACCTGTCTGTTAGGAGGGTACCTGTCTGTTAGGAGGGTTCCTGTCTGTTAGGACGGTTCCTGTCTGTTAGGACGGTTCCTATCTGTTAGCACGGTTCCTATCTGTTAGCACGGTTCCTATCTATTAGGAGGGTTCCTATCTGTTAGGAGGGTTCCTATCTGTTAGGACGGTTCCTATCTATTAGGAGGGTTCCTATCTGTTAGGACTGTTCCTATCTGTTAGGACTGTTCCTATCTGTTAGGACGGTTCCTGTCTGTTAGGACGGTTCCTGTCTGTTAGGACGGTACCTGTCTGTTAGGACGGTACCTGTCTGTTAGGACGGTACCTGTCTGTTAGGACGGTACCTGTCTGTTAGGACGGTTCCTGTCTGTTAGGACGGTTCCTGTCTGTTAGGACGGTACCTGTCCGTCAGCACGGTACCTCTCTGTTAGGACGGTACCTCTCTGTTTCAATGCCACAACAGAAGGAGATCACTAATTTTAAATTAGATTCAACTTTATTGTCATTAAACAAGTACAAGTACAACGAAATGCACCTAGCATCTGACCAGAAGTGCAAATAAAAGAGTACAAAAAATGTGAAACAAATAGATACAGTGTGTGTTATTAAGTGGGATGTGTAAATGTGCAATGAAGGTAAACAGCAAGTACAAGGAGGCATGCAACTCATATGCAGGGCTGGCAGCCATGAGGTGCCCGAGGTAGACATGTAAATGTAACTCCAAGAGAGGAGTTTCCCTGACATTGCCATAGGCCTGTAAAATCTGTGACTCTCGTCTTAATCTACCCCACCAAACCAACTCCCAACTGGGGTAGAGTATATATAAATACACATGTGGGTTCCCAAAGGACTGCTTAGCAGTAAGTAGTTAGTAGAGTGTAGAAGAGTAGGCTTGAGTACAGTAAAGTAAAGACCGTATCATTTACAGGAAGTAATTCTAAACATACAGGAAACCCATCCACCCTCTCACCCTCCGTCCTTCCCTGACCCAAAACCAACCCTTCAGCCGTTCACCCTCCCTCCCTCCGTCCTTCCCAAACCCTGACCCAAAACCAACCCTTCAGCCACTCACCCTCCCTCCCTCCGTCCTTCCCAAACCCTGACCCAAAACCAACCCTTCAGCCACTCACCCTCCCTCCCTCCGTCCTTCCCAAACCCTGACCCAAAACCAACCCTTCAGCCACTCACCCTCCCTCCCTCCGTCCTTCCCAAACCCTGACCCAAAACCAACCCTTCAGCTGCTCACCCTCCCTCCCTCCGTCCTTCCCAAACCCTGACCCAAAACCAACCCTCCGTCCTTCCCAAACCCTGACCCAAAACCAACCCTTCAGCCGCTCACCTCTGTACAGCAGCCACTCCATCCAGTGCTTGAAGTCCCTCAGGTTGCAGTCACACTCCCAGGGGTTAGCCCCGAGCTGAAGAGACTGGAGATTAGCCAGGGGCTCAAAGGCTGCTCTCTCCAGGGCATGGAGCCTGTTCCCGGCCACAGAGAGCCACGTCAGCCCCTGCAGCTCATCCAGCAGACCCAGGGGGATATCAGACAGCCCGTTGAGGGAAACATCTAGCTTCCTCAGCCCCACCAGTCCCTGGAAGAGATTCCTATCCAAGGCCCTAAGACTGTTGTTGTGGAGGGTCAGATCTGATAGATTCCCCAGGTCCTTGAAGAGCACTGGGGGAAGATTATCCAGGTAGTTGTTGGAGAGATCCAGTCGCTCCAGGGAGGTGAGGTTAGCCGAAGGACCCTGGACCCAGGGAGGAGAGGTGGTTGTTGGAGAGATCCAGTCGCTCCAGGGAGGTGAGGTGAGCGAAGGACCCTGGAACCAGGGAGGAGAGGTGGTTGTTGGAGAGATCCAGTCGCTCCAGGGAGGTGAGGTTAGCAAAGGACCCTGGACCCAGGGAGGAGAGGTGGTTGTTGGGCAGCAGGAGGGTGTGGGCGGTGACGGGGAGATGGGTGAGGGCGGGCATGGAGAGCAGGCCGCGCCCGCTGCAGTCTACGTCTGTGGCGTTGCAGAAGCAGGACGGAGGACAGGCGGTGATTAGATCCACCAGGGAAGACAGGACACACAGGAGACACAGCAGAACTGGAGACAGACGGAGAGATATAAGGGTCAGAGGTCAATAAGGCAGAAACCAATCTGTCTGTGAAATTATTGTACATTGCAGAATGCAACTGAAGAGAGAGAGGGACAGAGACAAAGATACAGGGTTAAAGAGAGAGACCCACATGACCAAAAGATACTGAGTCAGAGAGGGCTGAACCCTTAGCATCTACTGTTTGGTTAGAATAGATGGTTGGGCTGAACCCTTAGCATCTACTGTTTGGTTAGAATAGATGGTTGGGCTGAACCCTTAGCATCTACTGTTTGGTTAGAATAGATGGTTGGGCTGAACCCTTAGCATCTACTGTTTGGTGAGGATAGATGGTTGGGCTGAACCCTTAGCATCTACTGTTTGGTTAGAATAGATGGTTGGGCTGAACCCTTAGCATCTACTGTTTGTTTAGAATAGATGGTTGGGCTGAACCCTTAGCATCTACTGTTTGGTTAGAATAGATGGTTGGGCTGAACCCTTAGCATCTACTGTTTGGTTAGAATAGATGGTTGGGCTGAACCCTTAGCATCTACTGTTTGGTTAGAATAGATGGTTGGGCTGAAACCTTAGCATCTACTGTTTGGTTAGAATAGATGGTTGGGCTGAACCCTTAGCATCTACTGTTTGGTTAGAATAGATGGTTGGGCTGAACCCTTAGCATCTACTGTTTGGTTAGAATAGATGGTTGGGCTGAACCCTTAGCATCTACTGTTTGGTTAGAATAGATGGTTGGGCTGAACCCTTAGCATCTACTGTTTGGTTAGAATAGATGGTTGGGCTGAACCCTTAGCATCTACTGTTTGGTTAGAATAGATGGTTGGGCTGAACCCTTAGCATCTACTGTTTGGTTAGAATAGATGGTTGGGCTGAACCCTTAGCATCTACTGTTTGGTTAGAATAGATGGTTGGGCTGAACCCTTAGCATCTACTGTTTGGTTAGAATAGATGGTTGGGCTGAACCCTTAGCATCTACTGTTTGGTTAGAATAGATGGTTGGGCTGAACCCTTAGCATCTACTGTTTGGTTAGAATAGATGGTTGGGCTGAACCCTTAGCATCTACTGTTTGGTTAGAATAGATGGTTGGGCTGAACCCTTAGCATCTACTGTTTGGTTAGAATAGATGGTTGGGCTGAACCCTTAGCATCTACTGTTTGGTTAGAATAGATGGTTGGGCTGAACCCTTAGCATCTACTGTTTGGTTAGAATAGATGGTTGGGCTGAACCCTTAGCATCTACTGTTTGGTTAGAATAGATGGTTGGGCTGAAACCTTAGCATCTACTGTTTGGTTAGAATAGATGGTTGGGCTGAACCCTTAGCATCTACTGTTTGGTTAGAATAGATGGTTGGGCTGAACCCTTAGCATCTACAGGTTGTTTGTTATCTGACTGAGAGGACATTAGCTAAGTGTCTGGTTGTTGTCTGACTGAGAGAGGACATTAGCTAAGTGTCTGGTTGTTGTCTGACAGAGAGAGGACATTAGCTAAGTGTCTGGTTGTTGTCTGACTGAGGACATTAGCTAAGTGTCTGGTTGTTGTCTGACAGAGAGAGGACATTAGCTAAGTGTCTGGTTGTTGTCTGACTGAGAGAGGACATTAGCTAAGTGTCTGGTTGTTGTCTGATAGAGAGAGGACATTAGCTAAGTGTCTGGTTGTTGTCTGACTGAGAGAGGACATTAGCTAAGTGTCTGGTTGTTGTCTGATAGAGGACATTAGCTAAGTGTCTGGTTGTTGTCTGACTGAGAGAGGACATTAGCTAAGTATTTGGTTGTTGTCTGACTGAGAGAGGACATTAGCTAAGTATCTGGTTGTTGTCTGACTGAGAGAGGACATTAGCTAAGTGTCTGGTTGTTGTCTGACTGAGAGAGGACATTAGCTAAGTGTCTGGTTGTTGTCTGATAGAGAGAGGACATTAGCTAAGTGTCTGGTTGTTGTCTGATAGAGAGGACATTAGCTAAGTATCTGGTTGTTGTCTGACAGAGAGGACATTAGCTAAGTGTCTGGTTGTTGTCTGACTGAGAGAGGACATTAGCTAAGTGGCTGGTTGTTGTCTGACTGAGAGAGGACATTAGCTAAGTGTCTGGTTGTTACCTAACAGAGAGGACACTAGCTAAGTGTATGGTTGTTGTCTGACTGAGAGAGGACATTAGCTAAGTGTCTGGTTGTTGTCTGACAGAGAGGACATTAGCTAAGTGTCTGGTTGTTGTCTGACAGAGAGGACATTAGCTAAGTGTCTGGTTGTTGTCTGACAGAGAGGCCATTAGCTAAGTGTCTGGTTGTTGTCTAACAGAGAGGACATTAGCTAAGTACCTGGTTGTTGTCTGACAGAGAGGACATTAGCTAAGTGTCTGGTTGTTGTCTGACAGAGAGGACATTAGCTAAGTGTCTGGTTGTTGTCTGACAGAGGGCATTAGCTAAGTGTCTGGTTGTTGTGTAACAGAGAGGACATTAGCTAAGTATCTGGTTGTTGTCTGACAGAGAGGACATTAGCTAAGTGTCTGGTTGTTGTCTGACAGAGAGGACACTAGCTAAGTGTATGGTTGTTGTCTGACTGAGAGAGACATTAGCTAAGTGTCTGGTTGTTACCTAACAGAGAGGACACTAGCTAAGTGTATGGTTGTTGTCTGACTGAGAGAGACATTAGCTAAGTGTCTGGTTGTTGTCTGACAGAGAGGACATTAGATAAGTGTCTGGTTGTTGTCTGACAGAGAGGACATTAGCTAAGTGTCTGGTTGTTGTCTGACAGAGAGGCCATTAGCTAAGTGTCTGGTTGTTGTCTAACAGAGAGGACATTAGCTAAGTACCTGGTTGTTGTCTGACAGAGAGGACATTAGCTAAGTGTCTGGTTGTTGTCTGACAGAGAGGACATTAGCTAAGTGTCTGGTTGTTGTCTGACAGAGAGGACATTAGCTAAGTGTCTGGTTGTTGTCTGACAGAGAGGCCATTAGCTAAGTGTCTGGTTGTTGTGTAACAGAGAGAACCTTAGCTAAGTATCTGGTTGTTGTCTGACAGAGAGGACATTAGCTAAGTGTCTGGTTGTTGTCTGACAGAGTGGACATTAGCTAAGTGTCTGGTTGTTGTCTGACTGAGAGGACATTAGCTAAGTGTCTGGTTGTTGTCTGACTGAGAGGACATTAGCTAAGTGTATGGTTGTTTTCTGGCTGAGAGAGGACATTAGCTAAGTGTCTGGTTGTTACCTAACAGAGAGGACATTAGCTAAGTGTCTGGTTGTTGTCTAACAGAGAGGACATTAGCTAAGTATCTGGTTGTTGTCTGACTGGGAGAGGACATTAGCTAAGTGTCTGGTTGTTGTCTGACTGAGAGGACATTAGCTAAGTGTCTGGTTGTTGTCTAACAGAGAGGACATTAGCTAAGTATCTGGTTGTTGTCTGACAGAGAGGACATTAGCTAAGTGTCTGGTTGTTGTCTGACTGAGAGAGGACATTAGCTAAGTGGCTGGTTGTTGTCTGACTGAGAGAGGACATTAGCTAAGTGTCTGGTTGTTACCTAACAGAGAGGACACTAGCTAAGTGTATGGTTGTTGTCTGACTGAGAGAGGACATTAGCTAAGTGTCTGGTTGTTGTCTGACAGAGAGGACATTAGCTAAGTGTCTGGTTGTTGTCTGACAGAGAGGACATTAGCTAAGTGTCTGGTTGTTGTCTAACAGAGAGGACATTAGCTAAGTACCTGGTTGTTGTCTGACAGAGAGGACATTAGCTAAGTGTCTGGTTGTTGTCTGACAGAGAGGACATTAGCTAAGTGTCTGGTTGTTGTCTGACAGAGAGGACATTAGCTAAGTGTCTGGTTGTTGTCTGACAGAGAGGCCATTAGCTAAGTGTCTGGTTGTTGTGTAACAGAGAGGACATTAGCTAAGTATCTGGTTGTTGTCTGACAGAGAGGACATTAGCTAAGTGTCTGGTTGTTGTCTGACAGAGAGGACACTAGCTAAGTGTATGGTTGTTGTCTGACTGAGAGAGGACATTAGCTAAGTGTCTGGTTGTTACCTAACAGAGAGGACACTAGCTAAGTGTATGGTTGTTGTCTGACTGAGAGAGGACATTAGCTAAGTGTCTGGTTGTTGTCTGACAGAGAGGACATTAGCTAAGTGTCTGGTTGTTGTCTGACAGAGAGGACATTAGCTAAGTGTCTGGTTGTTGTCTGACAGAGAGGACATTAGCTAAGTGTCTGGTTGTTGTCTGACAGAGAGGCCATTAGCTAAGTGTCTGGTTGTTGTCTAACAGAGAGGACATTAGCTAAGTACCTGGTTGTTGTCTGACAGAGAGGACATTAGCTAAGTGTCTGGTTGTTGTCTGACAGAGAGGACATTAGCTAAGTGTCTGGTTGTTGTCTGACAGAGAGGACATTAGCTAAGTGTCTGGTTGTTGTCTGACAGAGAGGCCATTAGCTAAGTGTCTGGTTGTTGTGTAACAGAGAGGACATTAGCTAAGTATCTGGTTGTTGTCTGACAGAGAGGACATTAGCTAAGTGTCTGGTTGTTGTCTGACAGAGTGGACATTAGCTAAGTGTCTGGTTGTTGTCTGACTGAGAGGACATTAGCTAAGTGTCTGGTTGTTGTCTGACTGAGAGGACATTAGCTAAGTGTCTGGTTGTTGTCTGACAGAGAGGACATTAGCTAAGTGTATGGTTGTTTTCTGGCTGAGAGAGGACATTAGCTAAGTGTCTGGTTGTTACCTAACAGAGAGGACATTAGCTAAGTGTCTGGTTGTTGTCTAACAGAGAGGACATTAGCTACGTATCTGGTTGTTGTCTGACTGAGAGAGGACATTAGCTAAGTGTCTGGTTGTTGTCTGACTGAGAGGACATTAGCTAAGTATCTGGTTGTTGTCTGACTGAGACAGGACATTAGCTAAGTGTCTGGTTGTTGTCTGACTGAGAGAGGACATTAGCTAAGTGTCTGGTTGTTGTCTGACTGAGAGGACATTAGCTAAGAATCTGGTTGTTGTCTGACAGAGAGAGGACATTAGCTAAGTGTATGGTTGTTGTCTGGCTGAGAGAGGATGTTAGCTAAGTGTCTGGTTGTTGTCTGACAGAGAGGACATTAGCTAAGTGTCTGGTTGTTGTCTGACTGAGAGGACATTAGCTAAGTGTCTGGTTGTTGTCTGACAGAGAGGACATTAGCTAAGTGTATGGTTGTTGTCTGGCTGAGAGAGGACATTAGCTAAGTGTCTGGTTGTTGTCTGACTGAGAGGACATTAGCTAAGTATCTGGTTGTTGTCTGACTGAGAGAGGACATTAGCTAAGTGTCTGGTTGTTGTCTGACTGAGAGGACATTAGCTAAGTATCTGGTTGTTGTCTGACTGAGAGAGGACATTAGCTAAGTGTCTGGTTGTTGTCTGACTGAGAGGACATTAGCTAAGTATCTGGTTGTTGTCTGACTGAGAGAGGACATTAGCTAAGTGTCTGGTTGTTGTCTGACTGAGAGAGGACATTAGCTAAGTGTCTGGTTGTTGTCTGACTGAGAGGACATTAGCTAAGTATCTGGTTGTTGTCTGACTGAGAGAGGACATTAGCTAAGTGTCTGGTTGTTGTCTGACTGAGAGAGGACATTAGCTAAGTGTCTGGTTGTTGTCTGACTGAGAGGACATTAGCTAAGTATCTGGTTGTTGTCTGACTGAGAGGACATTAGCTAAGTATCTGGTTGTTGTCTGACTGAGAGAGGACATTAGCTAAGTGTCTGGTTGTTGTCTGACTGAGAGAGGACATTAGCTAAGTGTCTGGTTGTTGTCTGACTGAGAGAGGACATTAGCTAAGTGTCTGGTTGTTGTCTGGCTGAAGACATTAGCTAAGTATCTGGTTGTTGTCTGGCTGAAGACATTAGTTAAGTGTCTGGTTGTTGTCTGACTGAGAGAGGACATTAGCTAAGTGTATGGTTGTTGTCTGGCTGAAGACATTAGTTAATTGTCTGGTTGTTGTCTGACTGAGAGGACATTAGCTAAGTGTCTGGTTGTTGTCTGACAGAGAGGACATTAGCTAAGTGTCTGGTTGTTGTCTAACTGAGAGGACATTAGCTAAGTGTCTGGTTGTTGTCTGACAGAGAGGACATTAGCTAAGTGTCTGGTTGTTGTCTAACTGAGAGGACATTAGCTAAGTGTCTGGTTGTTGTCTAACTGAGAGGACATTAGCTAAGTGTCTGGTTGTTGTCTGACAGAGAGGACATTAGCTAAGTGTCTGGTTGTTGTCTGACAGAGAGGACATTAGCTAAGTGTCTGGTTGGATGTTGATAGCTTCTTATTACTTTAGTCATTATATCCAGTCACAGTGTGGGAGTGGGGAGGTGTCAATCAGTGTGTGAGTGTGTGAGTGTGTGAGTGTGTGAGTGTGTGAGTGTGTGAGTGTGTGAGTGTGTGAGTGAGTGAGTGAGTGAGTGAGTGAGTGAGTGAGGTGCGTGCCACACCAGTCAGTGTCTGGGGATCCCTAGCCAATAGCCTGTCATGTGTTATTAATGAGAGAGAGAGGGCGAAAGGCAGCCAACGTCAGCGGTCTGTCAGGGTCATGCACAACCTTTGGCTCTCTGACAGTAGCCTTGGACAGACTGCATTCAGGACGCTGTCTGAATTACGTTCTCATGTGGCAGTTGAAAGGGCAGAGCCTAGAGGTGGAATATGCAGTAGTGTGTCTGTGCTACACACTAAGAGGCAGGCTCACACCTGATAGGATAGGACTATCGGTGAGACTGTAGATTCCTTCAGTCTCTCTCAATTCAATTCAAGGGGCTTTATTGGCATGGGAAACATGTGTTAACATTGCCAAAGCAAGTGAGGTAGATAATATATAAAGGTCTCTCTCTCTCTCTCCATCACTCACTCACTCACTCACACTCTCTTGCTCTCTTGCTCACTCACTCACTCACTCACCACCACCACCACCACCACCACTCACTCACCACCACTCACTCACACTCTCGCTCTCTTGCTCTCTTGCTCACAATTCAAGGGGCTTTATTGGCATGGGAAACATATGTTAACATTACCAAAGCAAGTTAAGTAGATAATATACAAAACTGAAATAAACAATAAAAATTAACAGTAACCATTACACTCACAAAATGTGTCTGTCTGTCTGTCTGTCTGTCTGTCTGTCTGTCTGTCTGTCTGTCTGTCTGTCTGTCTGTCGCTCTCATATATATTAATTAATTAACGTCCCACTCCTCTGTCTAGTTATTGATCCCTACTTTCAGAACAGGAGTGATGATGACAGGGCTACACCTCTTGGCCCTGAGAGGCTCTGACTCAAACCCTTTATCAGTCAGTGTCCCGAACCTGGTTCTGAGAAAAGCACTTTGCTTTATTTACATTGCTGTTTTACGAGAAGCAGCATCTATATTTAAACACTTCCTGCACAGAGCGAGATGACGGAGGTGACAGGTTTCTGAAGGACAACTCTACAGGGAGGGACCCAGAGAGAGCACTAGAAGGGATGAACTACAGGGAGGGGCCCAGAGAGAGCGCTAGAAGGACTGATGTGAACTACAGGGAGGGACACAGAGAGAGCACTAGAAGGGGTGAACTACAGGGAGGGACCCAGAGAGAGCACTAGAAGGGGTGAACTACAGGGAGGGACACAGAGAGAGCACTAGAAGGGGTGTACTACAGGGAGGGACCCAGAGAGAGCACTATAAGGGGTGTACTACAGGGAGGGACCCAGAGAGAGCACTAGAAGGGGTGAACTACAGGGAGGGACCCAGAGAGAGCACTAGAAGGGGTGTACTACAGGGAGGGACCCAGAGAGAGCACTAGAAGGGGTGAACTACAGGGAGGGACCCAGAGAGAGCACTAGAAGGGGTGAACTACAGGGAGGGACCCAGAGAGAGCACTAGAAGGGGTGAACTACAGGGAGGGACCCAGAGAGAGCACTAGAAGGGGTGTACTACAGGGAGGGACCCAGAGAGAGCACTAGAAGGGGTGAACTACAGGGAGGGACCCAGAGAGAGCACTAGAAGGGGTGAACTACAGGGAGGGACCCAGAGAGAGCACTAGAAGGGGTGAACTATAGTTGGTATATGCAAGTTAGCAAACCAAAATGCATCGCTGGAGCCCTAAGCTGCATGTCATTTATTTGACACCTCTTAGATTTCTATAGTTATACTCCACTTATAGTAATAAGCAGTGGCATTTCGAAATACCCCGGTATAAATATAAACCGTATATAAATAATATAAATGGTATATCGCCCAACCCATCTTCATCATCATCTTCAGCATCCTCTTCATCCTCACCATCATATTCATCGTCACCATCTTCATCATCTTCTTCATCCTCACCATCATCACCATCATCTTCATCATCATCACCATCATTATCCTCTTCATCATCACCATCATCCCCATCATCATCCTCCTCATAATCATTTACATTTAAGTCATTTAGCAGACGCTCTTATCCAGAGCGACTTACAAATTGGACATCATCATCACCAGCATCTTCATCCTCACCATCATTTTCATCCTCACCATCATCTTCATCATCCTCTTCATCATCATCTTCAGCATCGTTTTCATCACCATGATAACCACCATTATAATCATCTTCAATCTTTTTATTAGCATTGTCATCTTCATCATCTTCATCATCAATTTCATTTTCATCATCATTTTCATCTAAACTAGGCTGTCTGGTAGATATTATCATCTTCATGTTAACCAGCTGTTATCGTTCTTTATCTGATGTAATGTGAATGCAACCCTCTAAACCAGTATGAGATCGAACACTGGGGCTTCCACAGGAAGTGAGATGTGTGTTTGACTGTGGAGAAACTGCCTTGCAGCTCTAAATTATTTGAGGGGAATGTTTTTTTGTTTTTTTTAAGACTGCAGAAACGTCCGCCGTTGTTTGCAGCGTTCAACTGTTAGCTAGTCTCCCCTGGCCAGGAGGAGAGGTATATGTAATGATGTTCAACTGTTAGCTAGTCTCCCCTGGCGAGGAGGAGAGGTATTTGTAATGATGTTCAACTGTTAGCTAGTCTCCCCTGGCGAGGAGGAGAGGTATTTGTAATGATGTTCAACTGTTAGCTAGTCTCCCCTGGCGAGGAGGAGAGGTATTTGTAATGATGTTCAACTGTTAGCTAGTCTCCCCTGGCGAGGAGGAGAGGTATTTGTAATGATGTTCAACTGTTAGCTAGTCTCCCCTGGCGAGGAGGAGAGGTATTTGTAATGATGTTCAACTGTTAGCTAGTCTCCCCTGGCAAGGAGGAGAGGTATATGTAATGATGTTCAACTGTTAGCTAGTCTCCCCTGGCGAGGAGGAGAGGTATATGTAATGATGTTCAACTGTTAGCTAGTCTCCCCTGGCGAGGAGGAGAGGTATTTGTAATGATGTTCAACTGTTAGCTAGTCTCCCTGGCGAGGAGGAGAGGTATTTGTAATGATGTTCAACTGTTAGCTAGTCTCCCTGGCAAGGAGGAGAGGTATATGTAATGATGTTCAACTGTTAGCTAGTCTCCTGGCGAGGAGGAGAGGTATTTGTAATGATGTTCAACTGTTAGCTAGTCTCCCCTGGCGAGGAGGAGAGGTATTTGTAATGATGTTCAACTGTTAGCTAGTCTCCCCTGGCGAGGAGGAGAGGTATTTGTAATGATGTTCAACTGTTAGCTAGTCTCCCCTGGCGAGGAGGAGAGGTATTTGTAATGATGTTCAACTGTTAGCTAGTCTCCCCTGGCGAGGAGGAGAGGTATTTGTAATGATGTTCAACTGTTAGCTAGTCTCCCCTGGCGAGGAGGAGAGGTATTTGTAATGATGTTCAACTGTTAGCTAGTCTCCCCTGGCGAGGAGGCGAGGTATTTGTAATGATGTTCAACTGTTAGCTAGTCTCCCCTGGCGAGGAGGAGAGGTATTTGTAATGATGTTCAACTGTTAGCTAGTCTCCCCTGGCGAGGAGGAGAGGTATTTGTAATGATGTTCAACTGTTAGCTAGTCTCCCCTGGCGAGGAGGAGAGGTATTTGTAATGATGTTCAACTGTTAGCTAGTCTCCCCTGGCGAGGAGGAGAGGTAGTTGTAATGATGTTCAACTGTTTAGTCTCCCTGGCGAGGAGGAGAGGTATTTGTAATGATGTTCAACTGTTGTTTCAGGAAGAGGTATTTGTAATGATGTTCAACTGTTAGCTAGTCTCCCCTGGCGAGGAGGCGAGGTATTTGTAATGATGTTCAACTGTTAGCTAGTCTCTGGCGAGGAGGAGAGGTATTTGTAATGATGTTCAACTGTTAGCTAGTCTCCCTTATTTGTAATGATGTTCAACTGTTAGCTAGTCTCCCTGGCGAGGAGGAGAGGTATTTGTAATGATGTTCAACTGTTAGCTAGTCTCCCTGGCGAGGAGGAGGAGTTGTAATGATGTTCAACAAGCTAGTCTCCCTGGCGAGGAGGAGAGGTATTTGTAATGATGTTCAACTGTTAGCTAGTCTCCCCTGGCGAGGAGAGAGGTATTTGTAATGATGCCGTAGACCATGGAGGTCTCGGAGACATGTTTTTCACTGGCTCTCCTCTACTTCGGTTTTGATTCAATATTTATGAGATGTTAAGTCAAAAGATAGAAGTTATTTTAGCTCCTTAGACGCTTTGTTTCAAAAGCACAGAACGCCTGGAAGCCCTTTGAACTCCATTTGCATGACATTAAACTCTGAGAGAAGGATAAAAACATATGGATCCCTTTTATTGGGTCGAGCCACACGAGCCATGGCCTGTTCACCCCACTACCATCTAGGAGGAGGAGACTGAGGTGCATCAAAGCTCGAACAGAGAGACTGAAAAACAGTTCTGTCTCCAGGCCATCAGACTGTTAAATAGTCACCACTAGCCTCCGCCCAGTAGCCTGCCCTGAACCTTAGTCACTGTTACTAGCCTCCCCCCAGTACCCTGCCCTGAACCTTAGTCACTGTTACTAGCCTCCCCCCAGTACCCTGCCCTGAACCTTAGTCACTGTTACTAGCCTCCCCCCAGTACCCTGCCCTGAACCTATAGTCACTGTTACTAGCCTCCCCCCAGTACCCTGCCCTGAACTTTAGTCACTGTTACTAGCCTCCCCCCAGTACCCTGCCCTGAACCTTAGTCACTGTTACTAGCCTCCCCAGTACCCTGCCCTGAACCTTAGTCACTGTTACTAGCCTCCCCCAGTACCCTGCCCTGAACCTTAGTCACTGTTACTAGCCTCCCCCAGTACCCTGCCCTGAACCTTAGTCACTGTTACTAGCCTCCCCCAGTACCCTGCCCTGAACCTTAGTCACTGTTACTAGCCTCCCCCCAGTACCCTGCCCTGAACCTTAGTCACTGTCACTAGCCTCCCCCCAGTACCCTGCCCTGAACCTTAGTCACTGTTACGAGCCTGTCCATACTGTCTATACACACCATCCTATATAACTACTGTCTATACACACCATCCTATATAACTACTGTCTATACACACCATCTTATATAACTACTGTCTATACACACCATCCTATATAACTACTGTCTATACACACCATCCTCTATAACTACTGTCTATACACACCATCCTCTATAACTACTGTCTATACACACCATCCTCTATACCTACTGTCTATACACACCATCCTATATAACTACTGTCTATACACACCATCCTATATAACTACTGTCTATACACACCATCCTATATAACTACTGTCTATACACACCATCCTATATAACTACTGTCTATACACACCATCCTATATAACTACTGTCTATACACACCATCCTATATAACTACTGTCTATACACACCATCCTCTATAACTACTGTCTATACACACCATCCTATATAACTACTGTCTATACACACCATCCTCTATAACTACTGTCTATACACACCATCCTATATAACTACTGTCTATACACACCATCCTATATAACTACTGTCTATACACACCATCCTATATAACTACTGTCTATACACACCATCCTCTATAACTACTGTCTATACACACCATCCTATATAACTACTGCTGTACACACCATCCTATATAACTACTGTCTATACACACCATCCTCTATAACTACTGTCTATACACACCATCCTATATAACTACTGTCTATACACACCATACTCTATAACTACTGTCTATACACACCATCCTATATACCTACTGTCTATACACACCATCCTCTATAACTACTGTCTATACACACAATACTCTATAACTACTGTCTATACACACCATACTCTATAACTACTGTCTATACACACCATCCTCTAGAACTACTGTCTATACACACCATCCTCTATAACTACTGTCTATACACACCATCCTCTATAACTACTGTCTATACACACCGTACTCTATAACTACTGTCTATACACACCATACTCTATAACTACTGTCTATACACACCATCCTCTATAACTACTGTCTATACACACCATCCTATATAACTACTGTCTATACACACCATCCTCTATAACTACTGTCTATACACACCATCCTCTATAACTACTGTCTATACACACCATACTCTATAACTACTGTCTATACACACCATACTCTATAACTACTGTCTATACACACCATCCTATATAACTACTGTCTATACACACCATCCTATATAACTACTGTCTATACACACCATCCTATATAACTACTGTCTATACACACCATCCTATATAACTACTGTCTATACACACCATCCTATATAACTACTGTCTATACACACCATCCTATATAACTACTGTCTATACACACCATCCTATATAACTACTGTCTATACACACCATCCTATATAACTACTGTCTATACACACCATACTCTATAACTACTGTCTATACACACCATCCTATATAACTACTGCTGTACACACCATCCTATATAACTACTGTCTATACACACCATACTCTATAACTACTGTCTATACACACCATCCTATATAACTACTGCTGTACACACCATCCTATATAACTACTGTCTATACACACCATCCTATATAACTACTGCTGTACACACCGGTTCTATTCTTATACTGTTGATACTCCCCACCGGTGTGATTACTCCCTCTGAGGGTTTAGAGCTTGAGGTAGTCACCTCATACAAGTACTTGGGAGTATGGCTAGATGGTACACTGTCCTTCTCTCAGCACATATCAAAGCTGCAGGCTGAGGTTAAATCTAGACTTGGTTTAGGTAGGGCTGTTCTCTCAGCACATATCAAAGCTGCAGGCTGAGGTTAAATCTAGACTTGGTTTAGGTAGGGGTGTTCAGGCTAGACTTGGTTTAGGTAGGGTGTTCTCTCAGCACATATCAAAGCTGCAGGTTAAATCTAGACTTGGTTTAGGTAGGGGTGTTCTCTCAGCACATATCAAAGCTGCAGGCTAAGGTTAAATCTAGACTTGGTTTAGGTAGGGCTGTTCTCTCAGCACATATCAAAGCTGCAGGCTGAGGTTAAATCTAGACTTGGTTTAGGTAGGGGTGTTCTCTCAGCACATATCAAAGCTGCAGGCTAAGGTTAAATCTAGACTTGGTTTAGGTATGGGTGTTCTCTCAGCACATATCAAAGCTGCAGGCTAAGGTTAAATCTAGACTTGGTTTAGGTAGGGGTGTTCTCTCAGCACATATCAAAGCTGCAGGCTAAGGTTAAATCTAGACTTGGTTTAGGTAGTGGTGTTCTCTCAGCACATATCAAAGCTGCAGGCTAAGGTTAAATCTAGACTTGGTTTAGGTAGGGGTGTTCTCTCAGCACATATCAAAGCTGCAGGCTAAGGTTAAATCTAGACTTGGTTTAGGTAGGGGTGTTTTCTCAGCACATATCAAAGCTGCAGGCTAAGGTTAAATCTAGACTTGGTTTAGGTAGGGCTGTTCTCTCAGCACATATCAAAGCTGCAGGCTAAGGTTAAATCTAGACTTGGTTTAGGTAGTGGTGTTCTCTCAGCACATATCAAAGCTGCAGGCTGAGGTTAAATCTAGACTTGGTTTAGGTAGGGCTGTTCTCTAGCGACTATATGTTCTTCACCATTCAGCCATCAGATCTGCCACCAGTTCTTCCTTATAGGACACATCACTGCACTCTATACTCCTCTGTAAACTGGTCATCTGTGTAACCCGTCGCAAGACCCACTGGTTGATGCTTATTTATAAAACCCTCCTAGGCCTCACTCCCCCTTATCTGAGATATCTACTGTAGCCCTCATCCTCCACATAAAACACCCGTTCTGCCAGTCACATTCTGTTAAAGGTCCCCAGAGCACACACATCCCTGGGTCGCTCCTCTTTTCAGTTCGCTGCAACCAGCGACTGGAACGAGCTGCAACAAACACTCAAACTGGTCCGTTTTACCTCCATCTCTTCATTCAAAGACTCAATCATGGACACGCTTACTGACAGTTGTGGCTGTTTAGCGTGATGTATTGTTGTCTCTACCTTCTTGCCCTTTGTGCTGTTGTCTGTGCCCAATCATGTTTGAACCATGTTTTGTGCTGCTACCATGTTGTTCTTCTACCATGTGGTATTGCTACCATGTTGTTGTCATGTGTTGCTACCATGTTGTTGTCATTGGGGTGTTGCTACCATGTTGTTGTCATGTTGTGTTGCTACCATATTGTTGTCATGGGGTGTTGCTACCATGTTGTTGTCATGTTGTGTTGCTGCCATGTTGTTGTCATGTGGTGTTGCTACCATGTTGTTGTCATGTGTTGCTACCATGTTGTTGTCATGTGTTGCTGCCATGTTGTTGTCATGTGTTGCTACCATGTTGTTGTCATGTGTGTTGCTACCATGTTGTTATCATGTTGTGTTGCTGCCATGTTGTTGTCATGTGTTGCTGCCATGTTGTTATCATGTTGTGTTGCTGTCATGTTGTTGTCATGTGTTGCTGTCATGTTGTTGTCATGTGTTGCTGCCATGTTGTTGTCATGTGTTGCTACCATGTTGTTATCATGTTGTGTTGCTGTCATGTTGTTGTCATGTGTTGCTGTCATGTTGTTGTCATGTGTTGCTGCCATGTTGTTGTCATGTGTTGCTGTCATGTTGTTGTCATGTGTTGCTGCCATGTTGTTGTCATGTGTTGCTACCATGTTGTTATCATGTTGTTTGCTACCATGTTGTTATCATGTTGTGTTGCTACCATGTTGTTGTCATGTGTTGCTACCATGTTGTTATCATGTTGTGTTGCTGTCATGTTGTTGTCATGTGTTGCTACCATGTTGTTGTCATGTGTTGCTGCCATGTTATTGTCAGTGTTGCTACCTCTGTTGTTATAGTGTTGTGTTTCTCTTTATGTTGTTATCATGTAGTGTTGTGGTCCTCTTTATGTAGTGTTGTGGTGCTACCTGTTGTTGTTGTGGTCTCTCTTTATGTAGTGTTGTGGTGTCATGTAGTGTTGCTGGTCTCTCTTGTTGTCAGTGTTGTGGTCTCTTTTATGTATGTTGTGTTGCTACCATGTTTTGTCAGTGTTGTTGCTACCATGTTGTTGTCATGTGTTGCTGCCATGTTGTTGTCATGTTGTGCTACCATGTTTTATCATGTTGTGTTGCTCTTTACCATGTTGTTGTCTCTCTTTATGTAGTGTTGCTACTTTATGTAGTGTTGTTGTCATCTCTTTATGTACCATGTTGTTGTCATGTGTTGTTACCATGTTATGTAGTGTTGTGTTGCTACCATGTTGTTGTCATGTGTTGCTATGTAGTGTTGTGGTGTCATGTTGTGTTGCTACCATGTTGTTGTGGTGTCTGTTGCTTTATGTTGTTGTCATGGTTCTTTACCAGTGTTGTGGTCTCTCTTTATGTAGTGTTGTGGTTCTCATGTTGTGTTGTGGTCTACTCTTTATGTTGTTGTGGTCATGTAGTGTTGTGGTCTACCATGTAGTGTTGTCATGTGTCTCTCTTGTTGTAGTGTTGCTGCCATGTTTATGTAGTGTTGTGTTGTCTGTTGTTGTCAGTGTTGTTGCTACCATGTTGTTATCAGTGTTGTGGTGCTACCATGTTGTTGTCATGTTGTGTTGCTACCTGTTGATGTAGTGTTGCTGGTCTCTTGTATGTCAGTGTTGTGGTCTACTCTGTTGTTATCATGTTGTGGCTCCATGTTGTTGTGGTCTCTCTTTATGTGTTTGCTACCATGTTTTATCATGTTGTGGTGCTCTTTATGTTGATGTCATGTGTTGCTACCATGTTTTGTCATGTGTTGCTGTCATGTTGTTGTAGTGTTGTTGCTACCATGTTGTTATCATGTAGTGTTGTTGCTACCATTTGTAGTGTTGTGTTGCTCTCTGTATGTAGTGTTGTGGTGTCTTGCTATGTATGTTGTGGTCTCTCTTTATGCTAGTGTTGTTGTCATGTTGTGTTGCTACTCATGTTGTTGTCATGTTGTGGCTACCTTTATGTTGTTGTCATGTTGTGTGTTGTACCTTTATGTTGTCATGTGGTCTCTACCATGTTGTTGTCATGTTGTGTTGCTACCATGTTGATGTAGTGTTGTGGTGTCTCTCATGTTGTTGTCATGTCTTTTATGTCATGTTGTTGTCTCTCTTTTATGTAGTTTGCTACCGTGTTGTTGTTATGTAGTGTTGCTGGTGTCTCTTTATCATGTTGTGTTGCTCCATGTTTTGTCATGTTGTTGCTACCATGTTGTTGTCTCTTTATGTAGTGTTGTGGTACCATGTTGTTGTGGTCATGTGTTGCTACCATGTTGTTGTCATGTTGTGTTGCTACCATGTTGTTGTCATGTTTGCTACCATGTTGTTGTTGTGTTGCTGCCATGTTTTGTAGTGTTGTGGTGCCATGTTGTTGCTCCATGTAGTGTTGTCATGTGTTGCTATGTAGTGTTGTTATCATGTTGTTGTAGTGCTGCCATGTTGTTGTCATGTGTTGCTATGTATGTGTTGTTATCATGTTGTTGTGGTGCTACTCATGTTGTTGTCATGTGTTGCTACCTTTATGTTGTTGTCATGTGGTGCTCCATTTGTAGTGTTGTGGTGCTACCATGTTGTTGTCATGTGTCTGCTACCATGTTGTGGTCTCTCTGTATGCTGCCATGTTGTTGTCATGTAGTGTTGTGGTCTACCATGTTGTTGTCATGTGTGTTGCTGCCATGTTGTTGTCATCTCTTGCTACCATGTTGTGGTCATGTAGTGTTGCTGTCTCATGTTGTTGTTGTGGTGTTGCTGCCATGTTGTTGTGGTGTCTTCTGCCATGTTGTTGTCATGTGTGTGCTGCCATGTTGTTGTCAGTGTTGTGTCTCTGCCATGTTGTTGTTGTGTTGCTGTCATGTTGTTGTATGTGTTGCTGCCATGTTGTTGTCATGTGTTGGTCCATGTTTTGTCAGTGTTGTGCCATGTTGTTGTAGTGTTGTGCTCTCATGTTTTGTAGTGTTGTGCTGCCATGTTGTTGTCATGTGTTGCTGCCATGTTGTTGTAGTGTTGTTGCTACCTTGCTATGTTGTTGTCTTAGGTCTCTCTTTATGTAGTGTTGTGGTCTCTCTTTATGTAGTGTTGTGGTCTCTCTTTATGTCGTGTTGTGGTCTCTCTTGTCGTGATGTGTGTTCTGTCCTACATTAGTATTTGTAATCCCAGCCCCCGTCCCCGCAGGAGGCCTTTTGGTAGGTCATCATTGTAAATAAGAATTTGTTCTTAACTGACTTGCCTAGTTAAATTAAGGTTAAATGTTGACTCCAATGCTTCCTATAGCTGTGTGAAGTTGGCTGGATGTCCTTTGGGTGGTGGACCCTTCTCGATACACACAGGAAACTGTTGAGCGAGGAAAACCCAGCAGCGTTGCAGTTCTTGACACAAACCGGTGCGCCTGGCACCTACTACCATACCCCGTTCAAAGACACTTAAATAATTGGTCTTGACCATTCACCCTCTGAATGGCACAGATACACAATCCAGTTGTCTCAAGGCTTAAAAGTCCTTCTTTAACCCGTCTCCTCCCCTTCATCTACACTGAGTGACATCAATAAGGGATCATAGATTTCACCTGGATTCACCTGGTCAGTCTACGTCATGGAGAGAGCAGGTTTTCCTAATGTAGCAGTGTTGTTTAGGAGTCCTATGGCTCAGCTTGGTCTGGTTTGGCCCTATAGTGTGAATGAGGGACATTGATACCGTAATACAACATGTCAAAGGACGCCAGTTGTCCCTGATAGAGAGGCTGATCTCCTTTCTGTTACCTGAGCCTTCTGTTGCCGGACGATGGGTTCACACAGGGGAACCTATCCCAGCTCTTAAAACAGGAACGCTGCTAGAACACTTAGAGAAGGAGCTCAGAGAGGTCAGAGCTTTCCATCCAGCACCCAGCTGGCATTCTTCCTGAGTGCTGTCTGTCTGTCTGTCTGTCTGTCTGTCTGTCTGTCTGTCTGTCTGTAAGATATCTTAACACACAGCCCTGTTCTGTACCGTGCTGATAAGTCAACGGCTGTAAACGATAATGATCTGAACAGCAAGGTGTGTATCAGCTCCCAGCAGCTCCGTTTGTCCTACTTGTTCTTCCTTCAGCATCACATGACACACACCCACTGCCGTGATGCACAGTGTTGCAGCCTTCTGACTGTGTGGGTTTAGAGGTGCTACCACTGATAGTACTGTGATGGTGATGGTACACAGGAGAGGAGAGGAGGGGAGAGAAGAGGAGAACAGAGGAGAGGAGAAGAGGAGAACAGAGGAGAGGAGAAGAGGAGAACAGAGGAGAGGAGAAGAGGAGAACAGAGGAGAGAGAAGATAGGAGAACAGAGGAGAGGAGAAGAGAGAACAGAGGAGAGGCAGAGAGAGGCAGAAGAGAGGAGGAGGAGAAGATAGGAGAAGCAGATGAGAGGATTGATAGGAGGCTGAAGAGAGGAGAGGAGGAGGAGGAGGAGAGCGGCAGACGAGAGGAGAGGAGGATGAGAGGAGAGGCTGAAGAGAGGAGGAGGAGGAGAGCGGCAGAAGAGAGGAGAGGAGGATGAGAGGAGAGGCTGAAGAGAGGAGGAGGAGAAGAGACAGAAGCAGATGAGAGCAGCTCCCCAACTCTGTAATTGATATGTGAAGAGCTGTAGCTTCTAGGGCTGCTTGGATTTCTCACGCTCTATTTCTCACTCTATTTCTCTCTGACACATCACTCTCTTTATTTTCCTCTCTCTCTCTCTCTCTCTCTCTCTCTCTCTCTCTCTCTCTCTCTCTCTCTCTCTCTCTCTCTCTCTCTCTCGCGCTTTCCTCCCTGTAATGTTCTATGATGAGGTTTGGAGTGATGCTGTGAGAGGTAGACACACACACACACACACACACACACACACACACACACACACACACACACAGCAGTAGCAGCTCATCTCTATAATAACGACAGCATCATCAGAAGTCTCTCTGACTGCCACAGACAGACAGTAACAGGATGCTAATATAATTGATATAATCAGGAAAAGTGATTCTCAGAAGAACTGTGTGAATCATTTCTCCTCAAAACACCTCTCATCTCCATGGGACTGGTTCCCGTGGTAATGAGTGGTGCCTTGAGGAGAAACGGTGACATCATCTTTTTAAATATGTTGCATCAGTAAGGAGAGAGAGATTCTGTTTTCCCCAACTTGGTACCAAAGTGTTGAAGGGAGGCGGACGACAAACACATAATGTAGAAGAAAACCAACTTCCTGGATGAATAGAGGTCAGTTTCTGAAGGGTTAAACAGAATGGCACACCATCACAATGGGCCTTGGTCAAAAGTAGTGCACTATAAAGGGAATAGGCTGCCATTTGGGATGCAGACCCTGGAGAAAGGAGATAAGTCCGTCAGAGCTACAGGCTACAGGCTACAGGCTACAGGCTACAGGCTACAGGCTACACACACACACACACACACACACACACACACACACACACACACAGACACACAGACACACAGACACAGACACAGACACACAGAGAGTTAAGTCTTTGTCTTTGTCCAGACCCAGTGGGACATATTTCACACAGATGACTCTTGTGTCCTCCGTCCTGAATGCATATGATTTCCTCTGTCCATCCATCTGTATGATCCCAGTCTGAACGTCCTCTTTATGAGCGGCCCTCACTTAAAGATGTCCTCCCTCTTTGTTGTTGAGGGAATGGAATGTTCTAGCAATCAGGGAGCTTTTTACGTTGCCAATATGCTTCTTGGTTATTCATGTCACAGCTTGTGTTGATACTCTATGTTATTAACATTCTCTATGTTATTAACCCTCTCTGGTGTTGACACTCTCTATGTTATTAACACTCTATGTTATTAACCCTCTCTGGTGTTGACACTCTCTACGTTATTAACACTCTCTGGTGTTGACACTCTCTATGTTATTAACACTCTCTGGTGTTGACACTCTCTATGTTATTAACACTCTCTGGTGTTGACACTCTCTATGTTATTAACACTCTCTGGTGTTGACACTCTCTACGTTATTAACATTCTCTATGTTATTAACACTCTCTGGTGTTGACACTCTCTACGTTATTAACACTCTCTGGTGTTGACACTCTCTATGTTATTAACACTCTCTGGTGTTGACACTCTCTATGTTATTAACATTCTCTATGTTATTAACACTCTCTGGTGTTGACACTCTCTACGTTATTAACACTCTCTGGTGTTGACACTCTCTACGTTATTAACACTCTCTGGTGTTGACACTCTCTACGTTATTAACACTCTCTGGTGTTGTTATTAACACTCTCTGGTGTTGACACTCTCTATGTTATTAACACTCTCTGGTGTTGACACTCTCTATGTTATTAACACTCTCTGGTGTTGACACTCTCTATGTTATTAACACTCTCTGGTGTTGACACTCTTTCAAGAACTGTGCTAAGAACACAAGATGGACGCCTCCATTGACCTTGATGATAATTAAATTCCACCCCCATCTTGACAGCATGTTCAGAGATGTAGCAGCACAGACTGAGGAGAAGGGATACAGGCTTCATTCATGGTGAATAAAGACACTAAATCACATGTGGAGGGATGTGGGCCGTCGTGTGTGTGTGTGTGTGTGTGTGTGTGTGTGTGTGTGTGTGTGTGTGTGTGTGTGTGTGTGTGTGTGTGTGTGTGTGTGTGTGTGTGTGTGTGTGTGTGTGTAGATGAGAGAATCGCTAAAGAGCTCCTGACACACTGATGACAGTCAGTTTTCAGCCTCTCCCCTCCATCTCTCCTCCTTCACTCCCAGCATCCCTCGCTCCCCCTCTCCTTCTTTTCTCTCCCTCCCTCTTTCTTCTGCCTTGTGTTTGAAATGGGTCTCCTGCTCTGTGTGCTCCTGACACTGTGAAGGAAAAGCTGTCTGTAGCTGTTCTGTTGTTGCTGTTGATGTGTTGTAGACCTGAGAGAGAGAGGATTCCTGCTTCTAACTCAGCCTGCGGTAACCTTCTGTTGTTGCTGTTGATGTGTTGTAGACCTGAGAGAGAGAGGATTCCTGCTTCTAACTCAGCCTGCGGTAACCTTCTGTTGTTGCTGTTGATGTGTTGTAGACCTGAGAGATAGATAGTCCAGCATGTCTACAGTGTGTCAGAGGGGTGTGTGTGTCCAGCATGTCTACAGTGTGTCAGAGGGGTGTGTGTGTCCAGCATGTCTACAGTGTCAGAGGGGTGTGTGTGTCCAGCATGTGTGTGTCAGAGGGGTGTGTGTGTCAGTGTGTATAGTGTGTCAGAGGGGTGTGTGTGTCCAGCATGTCTACAGTGTGTCAGAGGGTGTGTGTGTCCAGCATGTGTATAGTGTGTCAGAGGGGTGTGTGTGTCCAGCATGTCTACAGTGTGTCAGAGGGGTGTGTGTGTCCAGCATGTTTACAGTGTGTCAGAGGGGTGTGTGTGTCCAGCATGTGTATAGTGTGTCAGAGGGGTGTGTGTGTCCAGCATGTCACAGTGTGTCAGAGGGGTGTGTGTGTCCAGCATGTGTACAGTGTGTCAGAGGGGTGTGTGTGTCCAGCATGTCTAGAGTGTGTCAGAGGGTGTGTGTGTCCAGCATGTGACAGTGTGTCAGAGTGGTGTGTGTGTCCAGCATGTGTACAGTGTGTCAGAGGTCCAGCATGTGTACAGTGTGTCAGAGTGACATGTGTGTCAGAGGGGTGTGTGTGTCCAGCATGTGTACAGTGTGTCAGAGTGGTGTGTGTGTCCAGCATGTGTACAGTGTGTCAGAGTGGTGAGACACAGGATTAGAAGAAGAGATCAGAGAAGCACACCCTCAGAGTTTAGAGAGAGAGACAGAGAGAGAGAGAGACAGAGAGACAGAGAGAGAAGCCCTCTTGGAGACTTGTTAGATAGGAGGAGGGTGCTACTGAAGTAGCTCGTGATTCTGCTCCCAATCATTATGGGATTCGTCCCAAATGGCACCCTGTTCCCTTAATAGTGCACTACTGTTGACCAGGGCACATAGAAATCAGGGATCTGGTACAAGGTAGTGAGTGTAATCCCAAAATGTTTTTAATCAACCAGACGAGCCAGTGTCAGTGAGTAATTGTAGAGGGGGCCTTGACGTACTGTCTATATTAAAACACACCAACTCTCATCCAAATCAAGTAAATTGTAAAAGATGTCAAATTAGATTTTAAAAAACGTATAAAAAACAATTAATGGAACAGCGTGAACACACATGATAACATACACACTATACACACACACACATGATAACATACACGCTATACACACACACACATGATAACATACACACTATACACACACACACATGATAACATACACACTATACACACACACACACACATGATAACATACACACTATACACACACACACACATGATAACATACACACTATACATACACACACACATGATAACATACACACTATACACACACACACACATAACATGATAACATACACACATATACACACACACATGATAACATACACACTATACACACACACACATGATAACATACACACTATACACACACACATGATAACATACACACTGATAACATACACACTATACACACACACACACATGATAACATACACACTATACTTGACATGATAACATACACACTATACACACACACACATGATAACATACACACTATACACCACACACATGATAACATACACACTATACACACTACACATGATAACATACACACTATACACACACATGATAACATACACATGATAACATACACACTATAACCCCACAATACACACTATACTGATAACTGCACTTGGCACACACATGATAACATACACACTATACACACACACATGATAACATACACACTATACACACACACACACACATGATAACATACACACTATGATAGCATGCACACTGATAACATACACACTATACACACACACATGATAACATACACACTATACACACACATGATAACTGCTGCATACACACTATGATAATTCACACACACATGATAACATACACACACACACACACACATGATAACATACACACTATACACACACACACACACATGATAACATACACACTATACACACACACACATGATAACATACACACTATACACACACACACACACACACACACACACACACATGATACACACTGATAACATGCACTTAACACACAACACATGATAACTATACACACACATGATAACATACACACTATACACAAGATAACATGCACACTATACACACACACACACATGATAACATACACACCATACACACACACACACATGATAACATACACACTATACACACACACACACACATGATAACATACACACTATACACACACACAACACATGATATCATACACACTATACACACTGATAACACACACTATACACACACAACATGATAACATACACACATACACACACACACACATAACAACACTATACACACACACATGATAACATAACATACACACATGATAACATACACACTATACACACACACACAATGATAACTGCTACACTATACACACTATACACACACACACACACACACACACACACACAACACACACTGCACACTTACACACACACACATGATAACATACACACTATACATACACACACACATATAACATATACACCACACATGATAACATAGCTGCACTATACACACACACATGATAACATACACACTATACACACACACATGATAACATAACATACACCATAACAGCTGCTGTCTTGACAGGACGCACTATACATACACACATGATAACATACACACTATACACACACATGATAACATACCACTATACACACACACATGATAACATAGATATACATGCATCTTACACAACACACATGATAACATACACACTATGACTTAACATGTAACATGTACACACACACACACACACACACACACACACACACACACACAACACACACACACTGCTATCTTGGCACACACACATGATAACATACACACCACACACACACACATGATAACATACACACTATACACACACACATGATAACATACACACTATACACACACACACACATGATAACATATACACTACACACACACACACATGATAACATACGCTGCTATACATACACACACACATGATAACATACACACTATACACACACACACATGATAACATACACACTATACACACACCACACACACACATGATAACATACACACCATACACACACACACACACATGATAACATACACACTATACATACACACACACATGATAACATGCACACTATACACACACACACATGATAACATACACACTATACACACACACACACACACACACACATGATAACATACACACTATACACACACACACATGATAACATACACACTATACACACACACACACAAACATGATAACATACACACTATACACACACACACACATGATAACATACACACTATACACACACACACACATGAGAACATACACACTATACACACACACACATGAGAACATACACACTATACACACACACACATGATAACATACACACTATACACACACACACATGATAACATACACACTATACACACACACTCACATGATAACATACACACTATACACACACACACATGATAACATACACACTATACACACACACACAAACACATGATAACATACACACTATACACACACACACATGATAGCATACACACTATACACACACACACACACACATGATAACATACACACTATACTCACACACATATGATAACATACACACTATACACACACACAAGATAACATGCACACTATACACACACACACATGATAACATACACACTGTACACACACACTATATAATACACACTATACACACACACACATGATAACATACACACTATACACACACACACACACACATGATAACATACACACTATAACACACACACACACGCACGCACGCACGTACGCTGCACGCACACACACACACACACATGGTAACATACACACTATACACACACACACAGACATGATAACATACACACTATACACACACACACACACATGATAACATACACACTATACACACACACACACACACACACACACACACACACACACACACACACACACACACACACACACACACACACACACACACACACACACACACACACACATGGGGATCCGTAATAAACCCCAGGAAGAGTAGCTGCTGTCTTGACAGGAACTAATGAGGATTCATAATAAACCCCAGGAAGAGTAGCTGCTGTCTTGACAGGAACTAATGAGGATCCATAATAAACCCCAGGAAGAGTAGCTGCTGTCTTGACAGGAACTAATGGGGATCCATAATAAACCCCAGGAAGAGTAGCTGCTGTCTTGACAGGAACTAATGGGGATCCATAATAAACCCCAGGAAGAGTAGCTGCTGTCTTGGCAGGAACTAATGAGGATCCATAATAAACCCCAGGAAGAGTAGCTGCTGCCTTGACAGGAACTAACAAGGATCCATAATAAACCCCAGGAAGAGTAGCTGCTGCCTTGACAGGAACTAACAAGGATCCATAATAAACCCCAGGAATAGTAGCTGCTGTCTTGACAGGAACTAATGGGGATCCATAATAAACCCCAGGAAGAGTAGCTGCTGTCTTGGCAGGAACTAATGGGGATCCATAATAAACCCCAGGAAGAGTAGCTGCTGCAGGAACTAATGGGGGTCCATAATAAACCCCAGGAAGAGTAGCTGCTGTCTTGACAGGAACTAATGGGGATCCATAATAAACCCCAGGAAGAGTAGCTGCTGTCTTGGCAGGAACTAATGAGGATCCATAATAAACCCCAGGAATAGTAGCTGCTGTCTTGACAGGAACTAATGAGGATCCATAATAAACCCCAGGAAGAGTAGCTGCTGTCTTGACAGGAACTAATGAGGATCCTTAACAAACCCCAGGAAGAGTAGCTGCTGCATTGACAGGAACTAATGAGGATTCATAATAAACCCCAGGAAGAGTAGCTGCTGCTTGACAGGAACTAATGGGGAACCATAATAAACCCCAGGAATAGTAGCTGCTGCCTTGACAGGAACTAATGGGGAACCATAATAAACCCCAGGAAGAGTAGCTGCAGCCTTGACAGGAACTAACAAGGATCCATAATAAACCCCAGGAAGAGTAGCTGCTGCCTTGGCAGGAACTAATGGGGATCCATAATAAACCCCAGGAAGAGTAGCTGCTGCCTTGGCAGGAACTAATGGGGATCCATAATAAACCCCAGGAAGAGTAGCTGCTGTCTTGGCAGGAACTAATGGGGATCCATAATAAACCCCAGGAAGAGTAGCTGCTGTCTTGGCAGGAACTAATGGGGATCCATAATGAATCCCAGGAAGAGTAGCTGCTGTCTTGGCAGGAACTAATGGAGATCCATAATAAACCCCAGGAAGAGAAGCTGCTGTCTTGGCAGGAACTAATGGGGATCCATAATAAACCCCAGGAAGAGTAGCTGCTGTCTTGGCAGGAACTAATGGGGATCCATAATAAACCCCAGGAAGAGTAGCTGCTGTCTTGACAGGAACTAATGGGGATCCGTAGTAAACCCCAGGAAGAGTAGCTGCTGCCTTGGCAGGAACTAATGGGGATCCATAATAAACCCCAGGAAGAGTAGCTGCTGTCTTGGCAGGAACTACTGGGGATCCATAATAAACCCTAGGAATAGTAGCTGCTGCCTTGACAGGAACTAATGGGGATCCATAATAAACCCCAGGAAGAGTAGCTGCTGCCTTGACAGGAACTAATGGGGATTCATAATAAACCCCAGGAAGAGTAGCTGCTGCCTTGACAGGAACTAATGGGGATCCATAATAAACCCCAGGAAGAGTAGCTGCTGCTTGACAGGAACTAATGGGGATCCATAATAAACCCCAGGAAGAGTAGCTGCTGCCTTGGCAGGAACTAATGGGGATCCATAATAAACCCCAGGAAGAGTAGCTGCTGCCTTGGCAGGAACTAATGGGGATCCATAATAAACCCCAGGAAGAGTAGCTGCTGTCTTGGCAGGAACTAATGGGGATCCATAATAAACCCCAGGAAGAGTAGCTGCTGTCTTGACAGGAACTAGAGCGTCTGCTAAATGACTTAAATGTAAATGTAAATGTAATGGGGATCCGTAATAAACCCCAGGAAGAGTAGCTGCTGTCTTGGCAGGAACTAATGGGGATCCATAATAAACCCCAGGAAGAGTAGCTGCTGTCTTGACAGGAACTAATGGGGATCCATAATAAACCCCAGGAAGAGTAGCTGCTGTCTTGGCAGGAACTAATGGGGATCCATAATAAACCCCAGGAAGAGTAGCTGCTGCCTTGGCAACAGGAACTAATGGGGATCCATAATAAACCCCAGGAAGAGTAGCTGCTGTCTTGGCAGGAACTAATGGGGATCCATAATAAACCCCAGGAAGAGTAGCTGCTGTCTTGACAGGAACTAATGGGGATCCATAATAAACCCCAGGAAGAGTAGCTGCTGTCTTGACAGGAACTAATGGGGATCCATAATAAACCCCAGGAAGAGTAGCTGCTGCCTTGACAGGAACTAATGGGGATCCATAATAAACCCCAGGAAGAGTAGCTGCTGTCTTGACAGGAACTAATGGGGATCCATAATAAACCCCAGGAAGAGTAGCTGCTGTCTTGACAGGAACTAATGGGGATCCATAATAAACCCCAGGAAGAGTATCTGCTGTCTTGACAGGAACGAATGGGGATCCATAATAAATCCCAGGAAGAGTATCTGCTGTCTTGACAGGAACCAATGGGGATCCATAATAAACCCCAGGAAGAGTATCTGCTGTCTTGACAGGAACCAATGGGGATCCATAATAAATCCCAGGAAGAGTATCTGCTGTCTTGACAGGAACCAATGGGGATCCATAATAAATCCCAGGAAGAGTATCTGCTGTCTTGACAGGAACCAATGGGGATCCATAATAAATCCCAGGAAGAGTATCTGCTGTCTTGACAGGAACCAATGGGGATCCATAATAAATCCCAGGAAGAGTATCTGCTGTCTTGACAGGAACTAATGGGGATCCATAATAAATCCCAGGAAGAGTGGCTGCTGTCTTGACAGGAACTAATGGGGATCCATAATAAACCCCAGGAAGAGTAGCTGCTGTCTTGACAGGAACTAATGGGGGTCCATAATAAACCCCAGGAAGAGTAGCTGCTGCTTTGACAGGAACTAACAAGGATCCATAATGAACCCCAGGAATAGTAGCTGCTGTCTTGACAGGAACTAATGGGGATCCATAATAAACCCCAGGAAGAGTAGCTGCTGTCTTGACAGGAACTAATGGGTATCCATAATAAACCCCAAGAAGAGTAGCTGCTGTCTTGACAGGAACTAATGAGGATTCATAATAAATACAAACTGTAATCTACTCCTTATCCGTTGCCATGCCACCCGAATTGAGACAGGGATTTCTATTCTCTCCGGTGCTCTCAGATGCGTGTGTGTGTGTGTGTGTGTGTGTGTGTGTGTGTGTGTGTGTGTGTGTGTGTGTGTGTGTGTGTGTGTGTGTGTGTGTGTGTGTGTGTGTGTGTGTGTGTGTGTGTGTGTGTGTGTGTGTGTGTGTGTGCGTGTGCGTGCGAGCTTGTCTATGTGGAAATGCTTTTTGGCGGAGAAAGGCATTTTGATTAAAAACAAAGAATGCATCTTGAAATATTAAATTCTCCAAACAACGTTTTATAAAATACTCGCTGGTCTACTGTGGATGTGTTTTTAATCATGTTGTCAGGCTGGTTATATATACGCTGTGTATATATATACATATGTATATTCCACCATATTACAGCTGTGTATATATATATATATATTCCACCATATTACAGCCTCTGCTCTTTAATGACATATCTAATGGATTGGTTCTGTGTTCTACATCTCTCTGTCTGACCATAAGGTACAGGTCCACCCTAAACCACTGTGTTCTACATCTCTCTGTCTGACCATAACCCTAAACCACTGTGTTCTACATCTCTCTGTCTGACCGTATGGTACAGGTCAACCCTAAACCACTGTGTTCTACATCTCTCTGTCTGACTGTATGGTACAGGTCCACCCTAAACCACTGTGTTCTACATCTCTCTGTCTGACCGTATGGTACAGGTCCACCCTAAACCACTGTGTTCTACATCTCTCTGTCTGACCATAACCCTAAACCACTGTGTTCTACATCTCTCTGTCTGACTGTATGGTACAGGTCAACCCTAAACCACTGTGTTCTACATCTCTCTGTCTGACCATATGGTACAGGTCCACCCTAAACCACTGTGTTCTACATCTCTCTGTCTGACCATAACCCTAAACCACTGTGTTCTACATCTCTCTGTCTGACTGTATGGTACAGGTCAACCCTAAACCACTGTGTTCTACATCTCTCTGTCTGACCGTATGGTACAGGTCCACCCTAAACCACTGTGTTCTACATCTCTCTGTCTGACCATAACCCTAAACCACTGTGTTCTACATCTCTCTGTCTGACCGTATGGTACAGGTCCACCCTAAACCACTGTGTTCTACATCTCTCTGTCTGACCATAACCCTAAACCACTGTGTTCTACATCTCTCTGTCTGACCGTATGGTACAGGTCCACCCTAAACCACTGTGTTCTACATCTCTCTGTCTGACCATAACCCTAAACCACTGTGTTCTACATCTCTCTGTCTGACCGTATGGTACAGGTCCACCCTAAACCACTGTGTTCTACATCTCTCTGTCTGACCGTATGGTACAGGTCAACCCTAAACCACTGTGTTCTACATCTCTCTGTCTGACCGTATGGTACAGGTCAACCCTAAACCACTGTGTTCTACATCTCTCTGTCTGACCGTATGGTACAGGTCCACCCTAAACCACTGTGTTCTACATCTCTCTGTCTGACCATAACCCTAAACCACTGTGTTCTACATCTCTCTGTCTGACCATAACCCTAAACCACTGTGTTCTACAT
>NW_026287499.1:30000-45000 GCF_023373465.1 Oncorhynchus keta | reverse complement strand
AGATGGGCTGTGTACAGATGGGCTATTTACAGATGGGCTGTTTACAGATGGGCTGTTTACAGATGGGCTATTTACAGATGGGCTGTTTACAGATGGGCTGTTTACAGATGGGCTATTTACAGATGGGCTGTTTACAGATGGGATGTGTACAGATGGGATGTGTACAGATGGGCTGTTTACAGATGGGATGTGTACAGATGGGCTGTGTACAGATGGGCTGTGTACAGATGGGATGTGTACAGATGGGATGTGTACAGATGGGCTGTGTACAGATGGTCTGTGTACAGGTACAGTGATCGGTAAGCTGCTCTGACAGCTGATGCTTATAGTTAGTGATTTACAGATGGGCTGTGTAGATGGCCTGTTGCCACAACAAAATGGCAACCAGTGAAGAACAGACACCATTGTAAATATAACGTATAGTTATGTTTATTTATTTTCCCTTTTGTACTTTAACTATTTGCACATCGTTTACGACACTGGATTGAAATGTTAGCTGTTCATTTTTGATTGATTATTTCACTTTTGTTTACTATCTATTTCACATGTTTCCCATGTTTCCCATGCCAATGGAGCCCTTTGAGTTGATATCAGATGTACTGAGAGAGGGAAGGAGAGGAAGATATCAGATTACTGAGAGAGGGAAGGAGAGATGAGATATCAGAGTACTGAGAGAGGGCTGGAGAGAGAGATATCAGATTACTGAGAGAGGGAAGGAGAGATGATATCAGATTACTGAGAGAGGGAAGGAGAGAGAGTATCAGAGTACTGAGAGAGGGAAGGAGAGAGAGATATCAGAGTACTTAGAGAGGGCAAGGAGTGAACAGACACCATTGTAAATAAACAGATGTTTACCTTTTGTACTGCACATCGTTACAGAGAGATAACAGAGTACTGAGAGAGGGAAGGAGAGAGATATCAGATTACTGAGGGAGGGAAGGAGAGGGAGAGATATCAGATTACTTAGAGAGGAAGGAGAGGAAGATATCAGATTTCTGAGAGAGGAAGGAGAGAGAGATATCAGAGTACTGAGAGAGGAAGGAGCCCTTTGAGATATCAGATTACTGAGAGAGGGAAGGAGAGAAAGATATCAGATTACTGAGGGAGGGAAGGAGGGGAAGATATCAGATTTCTGAGAGAGGGAAGGAGAGAGAGATATCAGAGTACTGAGAGAGGGAAGGAGAGAGAGATATCAGATTACTGAGAGAGGGAAGGAGAGAGAGATATCAGAGTACTGAGAGAGGGAAGGAGAGAGAGATATCAGATTTCTGAGAGAGGGAAGGAGAGAGAGATATCAGAGTACTGAGAGAGGGAAGGAGGGAGAGATATCAGATTACTGAGAGAGGGAAGGAGAGAAAGATATCAGAGTACTGAGAGAGGGAAGGAGAGAGAGATATCAGAGTACTGAGAGAGGGAAGGAGAGGGAGATATCAGAGTACTGAGAGAGGGAAGGAGAGAGAGATATCAGAGTACTGAGAGAGGGAAGGAGAGAGAGATATCAGAGTACTGAGGGAGGGAAGGAGAGAGAGATATCAGATTACTGAGAGAGGGAAGGAGAGAAAGATATCAGATTACTGAGAGAGGGAAGGAGGGAAGATATCAGATTTCTGAGAGAGGGAAGGAGAGGAAGATATCAGATTACTGAGAGAGGGAAGGAGAGAAAGATATCAGATTACTGAGGGAGGGAAGGAGAGGGAGATATCAGATTTCTGAGAGAGGGAAGGAGAGAGAGATATCAGAGTACTGAGAGAGGGAAGGAGAGAGAGATATCAGATTTCTGAGAGAGGGAAGGAGAGAGAGATATCAGAGTACTGAGAGAGGGAAGGAGAGAGAGATATCAGAGTACTGAGGGAGGGAAGGAGAGAGAGATATCAGATTACTGAGAGAGGGAAGGAGAGAAAGATATCAGATTTCTGAGAGAGGGAAGGAGAGGAAGATATCAGATTTCTGAGAGAGGGAAGGAGAGAGAGATATCAGAGTACTGAGAGAGGGAAGGAGAGAGAGATATCAGATTACTGAGAGAGGGAAGGAGAGAAAGATATCAGATTACTGAGGGAGGGAAGGAGAGGGAGATATCAGAGTACTGAGAGAGGGAAGGAGAGAGATATCAGAGTACTGAGGGAGGGAAGGAGAGAGAGATATCAGATTACTGAGAGAGGGAGGGAGAGGAAGATATCAGAGTACTGAGAGAGGGAAGGAGAGGAAGATATCAGATTTCTGAGAGAGGGAAGGAGAGAGAGATATCAGAGTACTGAGGGAGGGAAGGAGAGAGAGATATCAGATTACTGAGAGAGGGAAGGAGAGAAAGATATCAGATTACTGAGGGAGGGAAGGAGGGGGAGATATCAGAGTACTGAGAGAGGGAAGGAGAGAGATATCAGAGTACTGAGAGAGGGAAGGAGAGAGAGAGATCAGATTACTGAGAGAGGGAAGGAGAGAGAGATATCAGAGTACTGAGAGAGGGAAGGAGAGAGAGATATCAGAGTACTGAGGGAGGGAAGGAGAGAGAGATATCAGATTACTGAGAGAGGGAAGGAGAGAAAGATATCAGATTTCTGAGAGAGGGAAGGAGGGGAAGATATCAGATTACTGAGAGAGGGAGGGAGAGCAAGATATCAGATTTCTGAGAGAGGGAAGGAGAGAGGAAGATATCAGATTACTGAGGAGGGAAGGAGAGGAGATATCCGATTTCTGAGAGAGGGAAGGAGAGAGAGATATCAGAGTACTGAGAGAGGGAAGGAGAGAGAGATATCAGATTTCTGAGAGAGGGAAGGAGAGAGAGATATCAGAGTACTGAGAGAGGGAAGGAGAGAGATATATCAGAGTACTGAGGGAGGGAAGGAGAGAGAGATATCAGATTACTGAGAGAGGGAAGGAGAGAAAGATATCAGATTTCTGAGAGAGGGAAGGAGGGGAAGATATCCGATTTCTGAGAGAGAGAGAGAGAGAGAGAGAGAGATATCAGATTACTGAGGGAGGGAAGGAGAGAGAGATATATCAGAGTACTGAGGGAGGGAAGGAGAGAGAGATATCAGATTACTGAGAGAGGGAAGGAGAGAAAGATATCAGATTACTGAGGGAGGGAAGGAGGGGGAGATATCAGAGTACTGAGAGAGGGAAGGAGAGAGATATCAGAGTACTGAGAGAGGGAAGGAGAGAGAGAGATCAGATTACTGAGAGAGGGAAGGAGAGAGAGATATCAGAGTACTGAGAGAGGGAAGGAGAGAGAGATATCAGATTACTAAAAGAGGGAAGGAGAGAGATAAGAAACAGAGAGATGGAGAGAGGTCTGGCTAGTCAGGCTACCCTGTTGTTCAGACAGACAGAGAGGTTAAGCACTGTGGGGATTCTACCTTGGCGGGATAGGAGAGAGGAGGGGGGTCTGGCTAGTCAGACTACCCTGCGGTTCAGACAGACAGAGGTACGCACTGTGGGGATTCTACCTTGGAGGGATAGGAGAGAGGAGGGGGGTCTGGCTAGTCAGGCTACCCTGCCTTTCAGACAGGCAGAGGTACGCACTGTGGGGATTCTACCTTGGAGGTATAGGAAGGAAAACAGGTCTGTGTGTCTGGGGAGAGAGTGGTAGCTCTCTGACACACTGAGCCCCCAACACACACCCCACTGACTTTCTGACTGTCTGATTATGTCAACTTGAAACCTTATTAAATATCACTGCTTTTCCATCCTACTGCAGTCTTGATAAACCATATTAAATATCACTACTTATCCATCCTACTGCAGTCTTGATAAACCGTATTAAATATCACTACTTATCCATCCTACTGCAGTCTTGATAAACCTTATTAAATATCACTACTTATCCATCCTACTGCAGTCTTGATAAACCATATTAAATATCACTACTTATCCATCCTACTGCAGTCTTGATAAACCATATTAAATATCACTACTTATCCATCCTACTGCAGTCTTGATAAACCATATTAAATATCACTACTTATCCATCCTACTGCAGTCTTGATAAACCTTATTAAATATCACTACTTATCCATCCTACTGCAGTCTTGATAAACCGTATTAAATATCACTACTTATCCATCCTACTGCAGTCTTGATAAACCTTATTAAATATCACTGCTTTTCCATCCTACTGCAGTCTTGATAAACCGTATTAAATATCACTACTTATCCATCCTACTGCAGTCTTGATAAACCTTATTAAATATCACTACTTATCCATCCTACTGCAGTCTTGATAAACCATATTAAATATCACTACTTATCCATCCTACTGCAGTCTTGATAAACCGTATTAAATATCACTACTTATCCATCCTACTGCAGTCTTGATAAACCTTATTAAATATCACTACTTATCCATCCTACTGCAATCTTGAAGAAGACTGATCCTACTGCAGTCTTAAAGAAGACTGATCCTACTGCAGTCTTGAAGAAGACTGATCCTACTGCAGTCTTGAAGAAGACTGATCCTACTGCAGTCTTAAAGAAGACTGATCCTACTGCAGTCTTGAAGAAGACTGATCCTACTGCAGTCTTAAAGAAGACTGATCCTACTGCAGTCTTGAAGAAGACTGATCCTACTGCAGTCTTGAAGAAGACTGATCCTACTGCAGTCTTGAAGAAGACTGATCCTATTGCAGTCTTGAAGAAGACTGATCCTACTGCAGTCTTGAAGAAGACTGATCCTACTGCAGTCTTGAAGACTGATCCTACTGCAGTCTTGAAGAAGACTGATCCTACTGCAGTCTTGAAGAAGACTGATCCTACTGCAGTCTTGAAGAAGACTGATCCTACTGCAGTCTTGAAGAAGACTGATCCTACTGCAGTCTTGAAGAAGACTGATCCTACTGCAGTCTTGAAGAAGACTGATCCTACTGCAGTCTTGAAGAAGACTGATCCTACTGCAGTCTTGTAGAAGACTGATCCTACTGCAGTCTTAAAGAAGACTGATCCTACTGCAGTCTTAAAGAAGACTGATCCTACTTCAGTCTTAAAGAAGACTGATCCTACTGCAGTCTTAAAGAAGACTGATCCTACTGCAGTCTTAAAGAAGACTGATCCTACTGCAGTCTTAAATAAGACTGATCCTACTGCAGTCTTAAAGAAGACTGATCCTACTGCAGTCTTGAAGAAGACTGATCCTACTGCAGTCTTAAAGAAGACTGATCCTACTGCAGTCTTGAAGAAGACTGATCCTACTGCAGTCTTGAAGAAGACTGATCCTACTGCAGTCTTGAAGAAGACTGATCCTACTGTGTTATTCTGTTGAGCATATGGTGTACAAAACATAAACAACACCTCCCCCCCACCAGCCCCCCCTTTGCCCTCAGAGCAGTTTCAACTCGTTGGGTCATGGGTCTCTCTACAAGGTGTCGAAAGCGTTCCACAGGGATGCTGGTCCATGTTGACTCCAATGCTTCCCACAGTTGTGTCCAGTTGTCCGGATATCCTTTGGGTGGTGGGTCGTTCTGGATACACACAGGAAATCCAGCAGTGTTAGTGATCTTGACTCACTCAAACCGCTGCGCCTGACACCTCAGAACATTCCCCCGTTCAAAGGCACTTCAATCTTCAGCTTCACCCATCCACCCTCTGAGTGGCCACACAGGCTCCTCCCCTTCATCGATGCTTACAGGCTGACAGTGTGTGTTGGAGGGGCCAGCTCTGGATGCTGATTGGCTGACAGTTTGTGTGTTGGAGGGGCCAGCTCTGGATGCTGATTGGCTGACAGTGTGTGTTGGAGAACACAGGAGGTCTGGATAGAAGCTGTGCTGATGTGAGCGGTCTGATGAACACACAGCTGAACTTCTCCACTCTCTCTCTTAGTACTTTAACAGAGGAAAATTAGCCCGATCAACCCGTGCCCCGCACATTGACTCTGTACCGGTACCCCCTGTATATAGCCTCCACATTGACTCTGTACCGTAATACCCTGTATATAGCCTCCACATTGACTCTGTACCGGTACCACCTGTATATAGCCTCCACATTGACTCTGTACTGGTACCCCTGTATATAGCCTCCACATTGACTCTGTACTGGTACCACCTGTATATAGCCTCCACATTGACTCTGTACTGGTACCACCTGTATATAGCCTCCACATTGACTCTGTACTGGTACCACCTGTATATAGCCTCCACATTGACTCTGTACTGGTACCACCTGTATATAGCCTCCACATTGACTCTGTACCGTAATACCCTGTATATAGCCTCCACATTGACTCTGTACCGTAATACCCTGTATATAGCCTCCACATTGACTCTGTACCGTAATACCCTGTATATCGCCTCCACATTGACCCTGTACCATAATACCCTGTATATAGCCTCCACATTGACTCTGTACTGGTACCTCCTGTATATAGCCTCCACATTGACTCTGTACTGGTACCACCTGTATATAGCCTCCACATTGACTCTGTACTGGTACCACCTGTATATAGCCTCCACATTGACTCTGTACTGGAACCACATGTATATAGCCTCCACATTGACTCTGTACCGTAATACCCTGTATATAGCCTCCACATTGACTCTGTATCGTAATACCCTGTATATAGCCTCCACATTGACTCTGTACCGTAATACCCCTGTATATCGTATATAGCCTCCACATTGACCCTGTACCATAATACCCTGTATATAGCCTCCACATTGACCCTGTACCGTAATACCCTGTATATCGCCTCCACACTGACTCTGTACCGTATACCCGGTATATAGCCTCCACATTGACCCTGTACCGTAATACCCTGTATATAGCCTCCACATTGACTCTGTACCGTAATACCCTGTATATAGCCTCCACATTGACCCTGTACCGTAATACCCTGTATATAGCCTCCACATTGACTCTGTACCGTAATACCCTGTATATAGCCTCCACATTGACCCTGTACCGTAATACCCTGTATATAGCCTCCACATTGACTCTGTACCGTAATACCCTGTATATAGCCTCCACATTGACTCTGTACCGTAATACCCTGTATATCGCCTCCACATTGACCCTGTACCATAATACCCTGTATATAGCCTCCACATTGACTCTGTACTGGTACCCCCTGTATATAGCCTCCACATTGACTCTGTACTGGTACCACCTGTATATAGCCTCCACATTGACTCTGTACTGGTACCACCTGTATATAGCCTCCACATTGACTCTGTACTGGTACCACCTGTATATAGCCTCCACATTGACTCTGTACTGGTACCACATGTATATAGCCTCCACATTGACTCTGTACTGGTACCACCTGTATATAGCCTCCACATTGACTCTGTACTGGTACCACATGTATATAGCCTCCACATTGACTCTGTACCGTAATACCCTGTATATAGCCTCCACATTGACTCTGTATCGTAATACCCTGTATATAGCCTCCACATTGACTCTGTACCGTAATACCCTGTATATCGCCTCCACATTGACCCTGTACCATAATACCCTGTATATAGCCTCCACATTGACCCTGTACCATAATACCCTGTATATAGCCTCCACATTGACCCTGTACCGTAATACCCTGTATATCGCCTCCACACTGACTATGTACCGTATACCCGGTTTATAGCCTCCACATTGACCCTGTACCGTAATACCCTGTATATAGCCTCCACATTGACTCTGTACCGTAATACCCTGTATATAGCCTCCACATTGACCCTGTACCGTAATACCCTGTATATAGCCTCCACATTGACCCTGTACCGTAATACCCTGTATAGAGCCTCAATACTGTTATTTTGACTGTTATTTTACTGTTATTTTTTTATTTAATTGTATTTCTTACTTTATCTATTGTTTACCTAATACCTATTTTTTTCCTTAGAAATAGCACTGTTGGTTAGGTAAGCATTTCACTTTATAAGGTCTACTACACCTGTTGTATTCGGAGCACGTGACAAATACACTTTGATTTGATTTGATAACACAAGTTAGGGAGAGCATCCAGAGCGTTTCTCCAAACCGAATCTGAAAAGCCATTTTAGGACAGGCACAGTGTTACGACCTGTTGACCATTACCTTCAACTATAAATACTCCTATTGACCCCTGACCCTGCAGTCAGGTGACGGGAGATGGAGAGCACATAAGTCAACAGCAGAACGAGGAAACCCTCTACCATTATAGGACAGGTACCTTTCCTTCAAATTCAGCCTGTAAATACTCCTTCCTGTTGACCCCTGAACCTTGACAACTGCCTTCCGAGCACAGTGTCACCACAGTCGAATTATAGAGTTCACCTACGCTTCCCATTTCTCTCTGAAGCGTCTCAACAGAAAACCTCCAAATATAAATACCCCTGACCTCTGACCCCTGACCCCAGTGAGAGAGGGTAGGTCAGAGGACTAGGTGGAATATTCTGGTCTACATTTACAGACAGACTGCCAACGCTGAAATGTCTGAAGTGACGGATTGTAACTGTCGTGGACGATCCTTACTGTCTTAGAGTCATTTACTACAACCATGGTTCGGTTACTGTCTAGCACTCCTCTGGCGAGAGGGAGAGACTTAGTGCTAATAGCTCTCTTGGGAGGGTTGGCGAAAACATCCAGATTGGCTCCTTAACCTGCTGTGTCCCTCTGGAGGGGTTAGTGCCATCATTAGAGATCTTACTACCTCTCCACCCTGAACACCAGACCACAAGCAGAGATCTTACTACCTCTCCACCCTGAACACCAGACCACAAGCAGATATCTTACTACCTCTCCACCCTGAACACCAGACCACAAGCAGAGATCTTACTACCTCTCCACCCTGAACACCAGACCACAAGCAGAGATCTTACTACCTCTCCACCCTGAACACCAGACCACAAGCAGAGATCTTACTACCTCTCCACCCTGAACACCAGACCACAAGCAGAGATCTTACTACCTCTCCACCCTGAACACCAGACCACAAGCAGAGATCTTACTACCTCTCCACCCTGAACACCAGACCACAAGCAGAGATCTTACTACCTCTCCACCCTGAACACCAGACCACAAGCAGAGATCTTACTACCTCTCCACCCTGAACACCAGACCACAAGCAGAGATCTTACTACCTCTCCACCCTGAACACCAGACCACAAGCAGAGATCTTACTACCTCTCCACCCTGAACACCAGACCACAAGCAGAGATCTTACTACCTCTCCACCCTGAACACCAGACCACAAGCAGAGATCTAACTACCTCTCCACCCTGAACACCAGGCCACAAGCAGACAGCAACATTATCCAACACATCTCTCCTCTTTCCAGTTCTACCTCCATCTTCTCTTAATTCAGTAGACTTTATTGACAGGTCTGTGATTATAAGGTCCAGTTGACTGACTTCTGTGATTGTGTTCTGGTCTACATATGACAACAATGGTGGTACCAGCATCAATAAGACATCAGTAGTAATAATAGTAGTTGAAATGGGATTACCAGACTGTCTGTAACACCAGCTACAACAACAATGTTAGTGAGAATAACCATACATTAAATCAATCTGTATAAGGTCCAGACTGTCTGTTGTCTTGAAGACCAGTCTCAACCTGACTGAGACCCTCATCCTGTGATGACTGTCTGTTGTTCTAGACAGGTCTGTGATGATAAGGTCCAGACTGTCTGTTGTTCTAGACAGGTCTGTGATGATAAGGTCCAGACTGTCTGTTGTTCTAGACAGGTCTGTGATGATAAGGTCCAGACTGTCTGTTGTTCTAGACAGGTCTGTGATGATAAGGTCCAGACTGTCTGTTATTCTAGACAGGTCTGTGATTATAAGGTCCAGACTGTCTGTTGTTCTAGACAGGTCTGTGATGATAAGGTCCAGACTGTCTGTTATTCTAGACAGGTCTGTGATGATAAGGTCCAGACTGTCTGTTGTTCTAGACAGGTCTGTGATGATAAGGTCCAGACTGTCTGTTGTTCTAGACAGGTCTGTGATGATAAGGTCCAGACTGTCTGTTGTTCTAGACAGGTCTGTGATTATAAGGTCCAGACTGTCTGTTGTTCTAGACAGGTCTGTGATGTAAGGTCCAGACTGTCTGTTGTTCTAGACAGGTCTGTGATGATAAGGTCCAGACTGTTATTCTCGACAGGTGTGTGTAATACACTCCTGTCTTTTTAAGCCTGTCTACCAGCCTGTTTGTCTACCAGCCTGTTTGTCTACCAGCCTGTTTGTCTGTGACCAGCCTGTTTGTCTACCAGCCTGTTTTCTACCAGCCTGTTTGTCTACCAGCCTGTTTTTCTACCAGCCTGTTTGTCTGACTTCCTGTTTGTCTGACTGCCTGTTTGTCTACCAGCCTGTTTTTCTACCAGCCTCTGACTTCCTGTTTGTCTGACTTCCTGTTTGTCTGACTTCCTGTTTGTCTGACTTCCTGTTTGTCTGACTGCCTGTTTGTCTGACTGCCTGTTTGTCTGACTTCCTGTTTGTCTGACTGCCTGTTTGTCTGACTTCCTGTTTGTCTGACTTCCTGTTTGTCTGACTTCCTGTTTGTCTGACTGCCTGTTTGTCTACCAGCCTGTTTGTCTGACTGCCTGTTTGTCTACCAGCCTGTTTGTCTGACTGCCTGTTTGTCTACCAGCCTGTTTGTCTGACATCCTGTTTGTCTACCAGCCTGTTTGTCTGACTGCCTGTTTTTCTACCAGCCTGTTTGTCTGACTGCCTGTTTGTCCACCAGCCTGTTTGTCTGACTGCCTGTTTTTCTAACAGCCTATTTGTCTGTTTTTTTAGTTTATTTATTCATTAGGATCCCCATTAGCAGAAGCAGCAGCTACTCTTCCTGGGGTCCACAAGGAAGTCTAACTGCCTCACCGGTTTCACTGTTTTCTGTACGGACCTCAACCTCCTCAGAGAGTGTTCCAGTGCTCTGTGAACCCTCTCCCAGTCTTCCCCCCCCTCCTCAGAGAGTGTTCCAGTCCTCAGAGAGTGTTCCAGTGCTCTGTGAACCCTCTCCCCCCTCTTCCCCCTCCTCCTCAGAGAGTGTTCCAGTGCTCTGTGAACACTCTCCTCTTCCCCTCCTCAGAGAGTGTTCCAGTGCTCAGTGAACACTCTCCTCTTCCCCCAGTGCTCTCCTCAGAGAGAGTGTTCCAGTGCTCTGTGAACCCTCTCCCTCTTCCCCTCCTCAGAGAGTGTTCCAGTGCTCAGTGAACACTCTCCTCTTCCCCTCCTCAGAGAGTGTTCCAGTGCTCTGTGAACCCTCTCCCCCTCTTCCAGTGCCAGTGAACACTCCTCAGAGAGTGTTCCAGTGCTCTGTGAACCCTCTCCTCTTCCCCCTCCTCAGAGAGTGTTCCAGTGCTCAGTGAACACTCTCCTCTTCCCCTCCTCAGAGAGTGTTCCAGTGCTCAGTGAACACTCTCTCCTCTTCCCCCTCTCTCCTCTTCCCCTCCTCAGAGAGTGTTCCAGTGCTCTGTGAACACTCTCCTCTTCCCCCTCCTCAGAGAGTGTTCCAGTGCTCTCCTCATCCCCCTCCTCAGAGAGTGTTCCAGTGCTCTCACTCTCCCCCTCCTCAGAGAGTGTTCCAGTGCTCTGTGAACACTCTCCCTCTTCCCCCTCCTCAGAGAGTGTTCCAGTGCTCTGTGAACACTCTCCTCTTCCCCTCCTCAGAGAGTGTTCCAGTGCTCTGTGAACACTCTCCTCTTCCCCCCAGTGCTCCTCAGAGAGTGTTCCAGTGCTCTGTGAACACTCTCCTCTTCCCCCTCCTCAGAGAGTGTTCCAGTGCTCTGTGAACACTCTCCTCTTCCCCCTCCTCAGAGAGTGTTCCAGTGCTCTGTGAACACTCTCCTCTTCCCCCCCTCCTCAGAGAGTGTTCCAGTGCTCTGTGAACACTCTCCTTCTTCAGAGAGTGTTCCCCCACTCCTCAGAGAGTGTTCCAGTGCTCTGTGAACTCTCTCCTCTTCCCCCTCCTCAGAGAGTGTTCCAGTGCTCTGTGAACACTCTCCTCTTCCCCCTCCTCAGAGAGTGTTCCAGTGCTCTGAACACTCTTCCCCCTCCTCAGAGAGTGTTCCAGTGCTCTGTGAACACTCTCCTCTTCCCCCTCCTCAGAGAGTGTTCCAGTGCTCTGTGAACACTCTCCTCTTCCCCTCCTCAGAGAGTGTTCCAGTGCTCTGTGAACTCTCTCCCTCCCCCTTCCTTCCCCCTCCTCAGAGAGTGTTCCAGTGCTCTGTGAACACTCTCCTCTTCCCCCTCCTCAGAGAGTGTTCCAGTGCTCTGTGAACTCTCTCCCTCTTCCCCCTCCTCAGAGAGTGTTCCAGTGCTCTCCTCTTCCCCTCCTCAGAGAGTGTTCCAGTGCTCTGTGAACTCTCTCCTCTTCCCCCTCCTCAGAGAGTGTTCCAGTGCTCTGTGAACACTCTCCTCTTCCCCCTCAGAGAGTTCCATTTTAAACAGGCCTTGACGTAGAACTCTGACTTGAACCCTTTAACCAGGGAGCTATAAAATGGCTGACGAAGTGTAAACAAACTTGTAGGCTCTGTTTCACCCATGTTAAAGGACAGGATTTGGAAACAGTCATGTGACCCTAGATGCACTGTTTTATTTTCCAGATCAGAAGTTGTTTGGTTGGTTGACAGGTTTGGAGGTCAGGCTCTATGGCACTAAAGCCGTCTATATTCTCAGAAGGCTTTTTATACCACAGTCAATCACTCCCCACAGCCGGCCCTTCCAAGACATAAATATTTGGTGTCAATGTGGCCTGCGTGCTGGTGAGTGGAGGGACAGTCACACCTCTTCTCCTGCTCTCCTCCTCCTCCCCAACTCCTCCGTCATTCCCCTCATTCCTCCAACCACAAGCTTGCTGTCAGCACATACCTTGTACTAACGCATACGGTGATACTCGTGTGTGTGTGTGTGTGTGTGTGTGTGTGTGTGTGTGTGTGTGTGTGTGTGTGTGTGTGTGTGTGTGTGTGTGTGTGTGTGTGTGTGTGTGTGTGTGTGTGTGTGTGTGTGTGTGTGTGTGTGTATGCGTGTGTGTATGCGTGTGTGTGTGACACCTTTCTCACTAATATCACAGCAGTAAACAAACACCCCCTCCAGTCAGTCACCCCAGCTGTCCTCTTCCCCTCTTCATGTCAGTCACTAGATAGTATTATATACACACACATGGCCATACAGATGTAATGAGATGAAACCATGGCCTCGCCTCCTGAGTCAATAACGTCTGTACAGTGTGTTGCTGCTTGGAACAAAGCAGCCATGCCAACAAAGGGAAGGCAGCCTGCCTGCTCCAAGTATCAATTATTGAGGGTATCCACACAAAGGAGAGGAGAGAAACTGGAGCAAGGAGTAGAGAGACAGGACTAGAGAGACAGGACTAGAGAGACAGGACTAGAGAGATAGGAGTAGAGAGATAGGACTAGAGAGACAGGACTAGAGAGATAGGAGTAGAGAGATAGGACTAGAGAGATAGGACTAGAGAGACAGGACTAGAGAGACAGGACTAGAGAGACAGGACTAGAGAGACAGGACTAGAGAGACAGGACTAGAGAGACAGGACTAGAGAGATAGGACTAGAGAGATAGGAGTAGAGCGATAGGAGTAGAGCGATAGGAGTAGAGCGACAGGACTAGAGAGACAGGACTAGAGAGACAGGACTAGAGAGATAGGAGTAGAGAGATAGGAGTAGAGAGATAGGACTAGAGAGATAGGAGTAGAGAGACAGGAGTAGAGAGACAGGACTAGAGAGACAGGACTAGAGAGACAGGACTAGAGAGATAGGACTAGAGAGATAGGAGTAGAGAGACTGGACTAGAGAGACTGGACTAGAGAGACTGGACTAGAGAGACTGGACTAGAGAGACTGGACTAGAGAGACAGGACTAGAGAGATAGGACTAGAGAGATAGGACTAGAGAGATAGGACTAGAGAGATAGGACTAGAGAGATAGGAGTAGAGAGATAGGACTAGAGAGATAGGACTAGAGAGATAGGACGAGAGAGATAGGACGAGAGAGATAGGACGAGAGAGATAGGAGTAAAACTAGGAACTAGGAGCTATAGTAGGAACTAGGAGCTATGTTAGGATCTAGGAGCTATGTTAGGAACTAGGAGCTATGTTAGGATCTAGGAGCTATGTTAGGAACTAGGAGCTATAGTAGGAACTAGGAGCTATGTTAGGATCTAGGAGCTATGTTAGGATCTAGGAGCTATGTTAGGAACTAGGAGCTATGTTAGGAACTAGGAGCTATGTTAGGATCTAGGAGCTATAGTAGGAACTAGGAGCTATGTTAGGAACTAGGAGCTATGTTAGGATCTAGGAGCTATAGTAGGAACTAGGAGGTATGTTAGGAACTAGGAGCTATGTTAGGAACTAGGAGCTATGTTAGGATCTAGGAGCTATGTTAGGTTCTAGGAGCTATGTTAGGATCTAGGAGCTATGTTAGGAACTAGGAGCTATGTTAGGAACTAGGAGCTATGTTAGGAACTAGGAGCTATGTTAGGATCTAGGAGCTATGTTAGGATCTAGGAGCTATGTTAGGATCTAGGAGCTATAGTATGAGTAAGTGCTGTGTGTGGAGACGAGCTAGCTGCCAATACACTCAGTAAACACAACATAAACGCACATACTGGTAACTGACAAAATAAAGGAAACTCTTGGGTAAATGACAGACACGGTGTACACTATCGTTCAAAAGTTTGTGGTCACTTAAAAATGTCCTTGTCTTTTTAAAGAAAAACACATTTTTTTTGTATATTAAAATAACATTATATTGATCAGAAATACAGTGCAGCTTCATTAAATAGCTAAACACCAGTCTCAAAGTCAACAGTGAAGAGGTGACTCCAGTTTGTTCTGTGAAGGGGGTAGTACACAGCATTGTATGAGATCTTCACTTTCTTGTCATTTTATCTCACGGAATAGCCTTCATTTCTCAGAACAAGAATAGACTGACGAGTTTCAGAAGAAAGTTCTTTGTTTCTGGCCATTCTGAGCCTGTAATCAAACCCACAAATGCTGATGCTCCAGATACTCAACTAGTTTAAAAAAAGGCCAGTTTTATTGCTTCTTTAATCAGAACAACATTTTTCAGCTGTGCTAAC
>NW_026287499.1:0-27500 GCF_023373465.1 Oncorhynchus keta | reverse complement strand
TTTTCTCAGTCCCTCAGTTAGGTGGTAGGCTGGCTCTGAATGTATCGGTCTGTCTGTGTGTGAGTGTTCGCCTGTGTGTGTGTGTGTGTGTGTTTGGCAACGGGTAGACAGGGAAAGACGAGCCGTTTGCTAGAGTCATTGAGAAAGAGAGGGATGGGCTTTTTAAATGGAGGACAATCAGAGAGAGATGGATGAGAGAGAGAGAGGCAGGAGGAGAGAGAAAGAGGCAGGGGAGAGAGAAAGAGGCAGGAGGAGAGAGAGAGGCAGGAGGAGAGAGAAAGAGGCAGGGGAAAGAGAGAGAGAGAGGAAGGGGGAGAGAGAGAGGCAGGGGAGAGAGAGAGAGATGGGGAAAGAGAGAGAGAGGAAGGGAGAGAGAGAGGGCAGGGGGAGAGAGAGAGGAAGGGGAGAGAGAGAGAGAGGCAGGGGGAGAGAGAGAGATGGGGGAAGAGAGAGAGAGGAAGGGGAGAGAGAGAGGAAGGGGAGAGAGAGAGCGGCAGGGGAGAGAGCGGCAGGGGAGAGAGAGGCAGGGGAGAGAGAGAGAGAGGGGCAGGGGAGAGAGAGGCAGGGGGAGAGAGGAAGGGAGAGAGAGAGAGAGAGAGAGAGAGAGAGGCAGGGGGAGAGAGAGAGAGAGTGGCAGGGGAGAGAGAGAGGGGCAGGGGAGAGAGAGAGGCAGGGGGAGAGAGAGAGGCAGGGGAGAGAGAGAGAGAGGAGGGAGAGAGAGAGAGAGAGAGGGAGGGAGAGAGAGAGAGAGAGGGAAGGGGAGAGAGAGAGGGAAGGGGGAGAGAGAGAGAGGAAGGGGGGAGAGAGAGAGGAAGGGGGGAGAGAGAGAGGAAGGGGGAGAGAGAGAGGAAGGTGCAGAGAGGTGGAAGAAGAGTGAGAGCAGGGTGGTATTTAGGGTAAAGGAACTGGCAGGTGTGTGCGTTCGTTCGTTCGTGTGAGGCAGAGAACAGGACTGTGTGCTTCTCATCACCAGCTGAACATGGCTGCTACTGACAGGCTGGACACACAGAGAGTCCTCTGTTGTTTATTTATTTGTATGTGGTAAAGAGAGGGAGAATGATAGAGAATAATATAGAATTATAGAGAGAATGATATAGAATTATAGAGAGAATTATAGAGAGAATGATATAGAATTATACAGAGAATGATATAGAATTATACAGAGAATGATATAGAATTATAGAGAGAATGATATAGAGAATCATATAGAATGATGGAGAGAATGATATAGAATGATAGAGAATAATATAGAATTATAGAGAGAATGATATAGAATTATAGAGAGAATGATATAGAATTATACAGATAATGATATAGAATGATAAAGAGAATGATATAGAATTATACAAAATGATATAGAGAATCATATAGAATGATGGAGAGAATGGTATAGAATGATAGAGAATAATATAGAATTATAGAGAGAATGATATAGAATTATAGAGAGAATGATATAGAATTATAGCGAGAATGATATAGAATGATAGCGAGAATGATATAGAATTATAGAGAGAATGATATAGAATTATAGAGAGAATGATATAGAATTATAGCGAGAATGATATAGAATTATAGAGAGAATGATATAGAATGATAAAGAGAGTGATATAGAATTATATAAAATGATATAGAAAATGATATAGAATGATGGAGAGAATGATATAGAATATTAGAGAGAATGATAGAGCGAATGATATAAAATGATACACAGAATGATATAGAATGAGAGAGAGAATGATACAAAGAATGATAGAGAATGATAGAGAGAATGATACAGAGAATGATATAGAATTATGGCATTATCCCAGGACTACCTGACATGAGGACTCCTTGCTGTCCCCAGTCCACCTGGCCATGCTCCTGCTCCAGTTTCAACTGACCTGAGCCCTAGGACCGTGCCCCAGGACTACCTGACATGAAGGCTCCTTGCTGTCCCCAGTCCACCTGACTGTGCTGCTGCTCCAGTTTCAACTGTTCTGCCTTATTATTATTCGACCATGCTGGTCATTTATGAACATTTGAACATCTTGGTCATGTTCTGTTATAATCTCTACCCGGCACAGCCAGAAGAGGACTGGCCACCCCACATAGCCCGGTTCCTCTCTAGGTTTCTTCCTAGGTTTTGGCCTTTCTAGGGAGTTTTTCCTAGCCACCGTGCTTTTACACCTGCATTGTTTGCTGTTTGGGGTTTTAGGCTGGGTTTCTGTACAGCACTTTGAGATATCAGCTGATGTACGAAGGGCTATATAAATCAATTTGATTTGATTTGATTTGATTTGAGAATGAGAGAGAGAATGATACAGAGAATGATACAGAGAATGATAGAGAATGATACAGAGAATGATACAGAGAATGATAGAGAATGATAGAGAATGATAGAGAGAATGATAGAGAATGATACAGAGAATGATATAGAATGAGAGAGAGAATGATACAGAGAATGATACAGAGAATGATACAGAGAATGATACAGAGAATGATACAGAGAATGATAGAGAATGATACAGAGAATGATACAGAGAATGATACAGAGAATGATACAGAGAATGATAGAGAGAATGATAGAGAATGATACATAGAATGATATAGAATGATAGAGAGAATGATAGTTATGTACATGAGTTCTGAGTTAGAGATGGCTTGATGCAGTATAGTGAGTTATTTAGTGTACAGCTCAGAGATGGCTTGATGCAGTATAGTGCAGTTATTTAGTGTACAGCTCAGAGATGGCTTCATGCAGTATAGTGAGTTATTTAGTGTACAGCTCAGAGATGGCTTGATGCAGTATAGTGAGTTATTTAGTGTACAGCTCAGAGATGGCTTGATGCAGTATAGTGCAGTTATTTAGTGTACAGCTCAGAGATGGCTTGATGCAGTATAGTGAGTTATTTAGTGTACAGCTCAGAGATGGCTTGATGCAGTATAGTGCAGTTATTTAGTGTACAGCTCAGAGATGGCTTCATGCAGTATAGTGAGTTATTTAGTGTACAGCTCAGAGATGGCTTCATGCAGTATAGTGAGTTATTTAGTGTACAGCTCAGAGATGGCTTCATGCAGTATAGTGAGTTATTTAGTGTACAGCTCAGAGATGGCTTGATGCAGTATAGTGCAGTTATTTAGTGTACAGCTCAGAGATGGCTTCATGCAGTATAGTGAGTTATTTAGTGTACAGCTCAGAGATGGCTTGATGCAGTATAGTGCAGTTATTTAGTGTACAGCTCAGAGATGGCTTGATGCAGTATAGTGAGTTATTTAGTGTACAGCTCAGAGATGGCTTGATGCACTATAGTGCAGTTATTTAGTGTACAGCTCAGAGATGGCTTGATGCAGTATAGTGCAGTTATTTAGTGTACAGCTCAGAGATGGCTTGATGCAGTATAGTGCAGTTATTTAGTGTACAGCTCAGAGATGGCTTGATGCAGTATAGTGCAGTTATTTAGTGTACAGCTCAGAGATGGCTTGATGCAGTATAGTACAGTTATTTAGTGTACAGCTCAGAGATGGCTTGATGCAGTATAGTGAGTTATTTAGTGTACAGCTCAGAGATGGCTTGATGCAGTATAGTGAGTTATTTAGTGTACAGCTCAGAGATGGCTTGATGCAGTATAGTGCAGTTATTTAGTGTACAGCTCAGAGATGGCTTGATGCAGTATAGTGCAGTTATTTAGTGTACAGCTCAGAGATGGCTTGATGCAGTATAGTGAGTTATTTAGTGTACAGCTCAGAGATGGCTTCATGCAGTATAGTGAGTTATTTAGTGTACAGCTCAGAGATGGCTTGATGCAGTATAGTGAGTTATTTAGTGTACAGCTCAGAGATGGCTTGATGCAGTATAGTGCAGTTATTTAGTGTACAGCTCAGAGATGGCTTGATGCAGTATAGTGAGTTATTTAGTGTACAGCTCAGAGATGGCTTGATGCAGTATAGTGAGTTATTTAGTGTACAGCTCAGAGATGGCTTGATGCAGTATAGTGAGTTATTTAGTGTACAGCTCAGAGATGGCTTGATGCAGTATAGTGAGTTATTTAGTGTACAGCTCAGAGATGGCTTGATGCAGTATAGTGCAGTTATTTAGTGTACAGCTCAGAGATGGCTTGATGCAGTATAGTGCAGTTATTTAGTGTACAGCTCAGAGATGGCTTGATTCAGTATAGTGAGTTATTTAGTGTACAGCTCAGAGATGGCTTGATGCAGTATAGTGCAGTTATTTAGTGTACAGCTCAGAGATGGCTTGATGCAGTATAGTGAGTTATTTAGTGTACAGCTCAGAGATGGCTTGATGCAGTATAGTGCAGTTATTTAGTGTACAGCTCAGAGATGGCTTGATGCAGTATAGTGAGTTATTTAGTGTACAGCTCAGAGATGGCTTGATGCAGTATAGTGCAGTTATTTAGTGTACAGCTCAGAGATGGCTTGATGCAGTATAGTGCAGTTATTTAGTGTACAGCTCAGAGATGGCTTGATGCAGTATAGTGCAGTTATTTAGTGTACAGCTCAGAGATGGCTTGATGCAGTATAGTGAGTTATTTAGTGTACAGCTCAGAGATGGCTTGATGCAGTATAGTGCAGTTATTTAGTGTACAGCTCAGAGATGGCTTGATGCAGTATAGTGCAGTTATTTAGTGTACAGCTCAGAGATGGCTTCATGCAGTATAGTGAGTTATTTAGTGTACAGCTCAGAGATGGCTTCATGCAGTATAGTGAGTTATTTAGTGTACAGCTCAGAGATGGCTTCATGCAGTATAGTGAGTTATTTAGTGTACAGCTCAGAGATGGCTTGATGCAGTATAGTGCAGTTATTTAGTGTACAGCTCAGAGATGGCTTGATGCAGTATAGTGAGTTATTTAGTGTACAGCTCAGAGATGGCTTGATGCAGTATAGTGAGTTATTTAGTGTACAGCTCAGAGATGGCTTGATGCAGTATAGTGAGTTATTTAGTGTACAGCTCAGAGATGGCTTGATGCAGTATAGTGCAGTTATTTAGTGTACAGCTCAGAGATGGCTTGATGCAGTATAGTGAGTTATTTAGTGTACAGCTCAGAGATGGCTTGATGCAGTATAGTGCAGTTATTTAGTGTACAGCTCAGAGATGGCTTGATGCAGTATAGTGAGTTATTTAGTGTACAGCTCAGAGATGGCTTGATGCACTATAGTGCAGTTATTTAGTGTACAGCTCAGAGATGGCTTGATGCAGTATAGTGCAGTTATTTAGTGTACAGCTCAGAGATGGCTTGATGCAGTATAGTGCAGTTATTTAGTGTACAGCTCAGAGATGGCTTGATGCAGTATAGTGCAGTTATTTAGTGTACAGCTCAGAGATGGCTTGATGCAGTATAGTGCAGTTATTTAGTGTACAGCTCAGAGATGGCTTGATGCAGTATAGTGAGTTATTTAGTGTACAGCTCAGAGATGGCTTGATGCAGTATAGTGAGTTATTTAGTGTACAGCTCAGAGATGGCTTGATGCAGTATAGTGCAGTTATTTAGTGTACAGCTCAGAGATGGCTTGATGCAGTATAGTGCAGTTATTTAGTGTACAGCTCAGAGATGGCTTGATGCAGTATAGTGAGTTATTTAGTGTACAGCTCAGAGATGGCTTGATGCAGTATAGTGAGTTATTTAGTGTACAGCTCAGAGATGGCTTGATGCAGTATAGTGAGTTATTTAGTGTACAGCTCAGAGATGGCTTGATGCAGTATAGTGCAGTTATTTAGTGTACAGCTCAGAGATGGCTTGATGCAGTATAGTGAGTTATTTAGTGTACAGCTCAGAGATGGCTTGATGCAGTATAGTGAGTTATTTAGTGTACAGCTCAGAGATGGCTTGATGCAGTATAGTGAGTTATTTAGTGTACAGCTCAGAGATGGCTTGATGCAGTATAGTGAGTTATTTAGTGTACAGCTCAGAGATGGCTTGATGCAGTATAGTGCAGTTATTTAGTGTACAGCTCAGAGATGGCTTGATGCAGTATAGTGCAGTTATTTAGTGTACAGCTCAGAGATGGCTTGATGCAGTATAGTGAGTTATTTAGTGTACAGCTCAGAGATGGCTTGATGCAGTATAGTGCAGTTATTTAGTGTACAGCTCAGAGATGGCTTGATGCAGTATAGTGAGTTATTTAGTGTACAGCTCAGAGATGGCTTGATGCAGTATAGTGCAGTTATTTAGTGTACAGCTCAGAGATGGCTTGATGCAGTATAGTGAGTTATTTAGTGTACAGCTCAGAGATGGCTTGATGCAGTATAGTGCAGTTATTTAGTGTACAGCTCAGAGATGGCTTGATGCAGTATAGTGCAGTTATTTAGTGTACATCTCAGAGATGGCTTGATGCAGTATAGTGCAGTTATTTAGTGTACAGCTCAGAGATGGCTTGATGCAGTATAGTGAGTTATTTAGTGTACAGCTCAGAGATGGCTTGATGCAGTATAGTGCAGTTATTTAGTGTACAGCTCAGAGATGGCTTGATGCAGTATAGTGCAGTTATTTAGTGTACAGCTCAGAGATGGCTTGATGCAGTATAGTGCAGTTATTTAGTGTACAGCTCAGAGATGGCTTGATGCAGTATAGTGAGTTATTTAGTGTACAGCTCAGAGATGGCTTGATGCAGTATAGTGAGTTATTTAGTGTACTGCTCAGAGATGGCTTGATGCAGTATAGTGAGTTATTTAGTGTACAGCTCAGAGATGGCTTCATGCAGTATAGTGAGTTATTTAGTGTACAGCTCAGAGATGGCTTCATGCAGTATAGTGAGTTATTTAGTGTACAGCTCAGAGATGGCTTGATGCAGTGTGTCACATGGAGTGTGTCGTCCTCTAGTCTTTATGGCCCAGCTGGCCGGTTGGGGGGGAGGAGCACGAGGAAATGAAAGTGTTCATCTGGCTGGTGGTTTTGGTCGTGATCGACTGAACCGTCTGCCAGAGGAGAGTTTTAGTAGAGTCCTGATGGTGGAGGGGCTTTTGAGAGTCAATCTGCTGTAGAACTGCTCTCGTTGATTGGGGGCTTTCGGTTTGCAGTTTGTGATTTTTTGTAATCCTTTCCAGATAGGCGTGTTGTTACTGGAGAACTGCTGTTCTAGCCTGACTTCAATCTGCTGTTGGGCTGCATTCGTTCCCCAGGAGAAGATTATGCCGTTTTCTGCTATATCTTTAATAACACACTAAGATGTGTTGGAGAGGGGAGGAGGAGTAGGTGGAGGAGTAGGTGGAGGAGTAGGTGGAGGAGAGGGGAGGAGTAGGTGGAGGAGTAGGTGGAGGAGAGGGGAGGAGGAGTAGGTGGAGGAGTAGGTGGAGGAGAGGGGAAGAGAAGGTGGAGGAGAGGGGAGGAATAGGTGGAGGAGTAGGTGGAGGAGAGGGGAGGAGTAGGTGGAGGAGTAGGTGGAGGAGAGGGAAGAGAAGGTGGAGGAGAGGGGAGGAGGAGTAGGTGGAGGAGTAGGTGGAGGAGTAGGTGGAGGAGAGGGGAGGAGTAGGTGGAGGAGAGGGGAAGAGAAGGTGGAGGAGAGGGGAGGAATAGGTGGAGGAGTAGGTGGAGGAGAGGGGAGGGGGAGGAGAGGGGAGGTGGAAGGAGAGGTGGAGGAGAGGTGGAGAAGGTGGAGGTGGAGGAGAGGGGAGGAGTAGGTGGAGGAGAGGGGTGGAGTAGGTGGAGGAGAGGGGAGGAGTAGGTGGAGGAGAGGGGTGGAGTAGGTGGAAGAGAGGAGTAGGTGGAGGAGAGGGGAAGAGAAGGTGGAGGAGAGGGGAAGGGGAGAAGGTGGAGGAGAGGGGAGGAATAGGTGGAGGAGTAGGTGGAGGAGAGGGGAGGAGGAGTAGGTGGAGGAGAGGGGAGGAGTAGGTGGAGGAGTAGGTGGAGGAGAGGGGAGGAGTAGGTGGAGGAGAGGGGTGGAGGGAGGAGTAGGTGGATGGGAGGAGGAGGGTGGAGGAGGAGAGGGTTGGAGGAGAGGGGAGGAGAGAAGAGAAGGTGGAGGAGAGGGGAGGAGGTGGAGGAGCAGGTGGAGGAGAGGGGAGAGGTGGAGGAGGAGAGGGAGGAATAGGTGGAGGAGAGAGGAGTAGGTGGAGGAGAGGGGAGGAGGTAGGTGGAGGAGAGGGGAGGAGTAGGTGGAGGAGAGAGGAGGAGTAGGTGGAGGAGAGGGGAGGAGAAGGTGGAGGAGAGGGGAGGAGGAGGAGAGAGGGAGAGGGGTGGAGAAGGTGGAGGAGGAGGGTGGAGTTGGGGGAAGAAAGGAGGAGAGGGGAAGGAGGAGAGGGAGAGGAGGAGTAGGTGGAGGAGAGGGGGAGGAGTAGGTGGAGGAGTAGGTGGAGGAGAGGGTGAAGGGTGGAGGGGAGAGGGGGAGGAATAGGTGGAGGAGTAGGTGGAGGAGAGGAAGGAGGAGGAGGAGGTGGAGGAAGGTGGAGGAGAGAGAGGAGAGGGGAGGAGAAGGTGGAGGAGAGGGGGAGGGGAGGAGTAGGTGGAGGAGAGGGAGGAAGGTGGAGAGGTGGAGGAGGGGGAGGAGTAGGTGGGAGGGAGGGAAGAGAAGGAGGGTGGAGGAGAGGGGAGGAATAGGTGGAGGAGTAGGTGGAGGAGAGGGGAGGAGGAGGGTGGAGGAGTAGGTGGAGGAGTAGGTGGAGGGGAGGAGAGGAGTAGGGTGGAGGAGAGGGGAGGAGTAGGTGGAGGAGAGGGGAGGAGTAGGTGGAGGGAGAGGTGGAGGAGAGAAGAGTGGAGGAGAGGGGAAGAGAAGGTGGAGGAGGAGGGGAGGAGTAGGTGGAGGAGGGAGGAGGGTGGAGGAGTAGGTGGAAGGTGGAGGAGAGGAGGAGTAGGTGGAGGAGAGGGGAGAGTGGAGGAGAGGGGAGGTGGAGGAGGAGGGTGGAGGAGAGGGAGGGGGAGGAGAGGGCAGGTGGATGGGAGGAGTAGGTGGAGGAGGGAGGAGAAGGTTGGAGGAGAGGGGAGGAGGAGAGAGGTGGAGGAGGAGAGTAGGTGGAGGAGAGGGGAAGGAGGAGGAGGTGGAGGAGAGGGGAGGAATAGGTGGAGGAGAAGGGAGTAGGTGGAGGAGGAGGGGGTGAGGAGTAGGTGGAGGAGAGGGAAGGGTAGGTGGAGGAGGAGGGGAGGAGTAGGTGGAGGAGGAGAGGGGAGGAGTAGGTGGAGGAGGAGGGGAGGAGGAGAGGAGGGCAGGAGAAGGTGGAGGAGGAGAAGTTGGAGGAGAAGGGGAGGGAGGAGAGGTGGAGGAGAGGGGAGGAGGAGTAGGTGGGGAGGAGGTGGGGAGGAGTAGTTGGATGGGAGGAGTAGGTGGAGGAGGAGTAGTTGGGAGGAGGGTGAGGTGGGAGGGAGGGGAGGAGTAGTTGGAGGAGGAATAGGTGGAGGGAGGAGTAGGTGGAGGGGAGGAGGAGGTGGAGGAGGAGGAAGGAGGAGGAGGGTGGAGGAGGGAGGAGGAGTAGGTGGAGGAGAGGAGTAGGTGGAGGAGGAGTGGAGTTGGGAGGGTGGAGGGGAGGAGTAGGTGGAGGAGGAGTTGAGAGGTGGAGGAGGAGTAGGTGGAGGAGTAGGTGGAGGGAGGGGAGGAGTCGGTGGAGGGGCAGGAGTAGGTGGAGGAGGAGAGGAGGAGTAGGAGGAGACGGCAGGTGGAGGAGGAGTAGGTGGAGGAGGAGGGAGGAGGAGTAGGTGGAGGGGAGGAGTGGTGGAGGGAGGGTGGAGGTGGAGGAGGAGGTAGTTGGAGGGGAGGAGGGTGGAGGAGGAGAGGAGGAGGAGGGGTTGGAGGGGAGGAGGGTGGAGGAGGGAGGAGGAGCAGGTTGAGGGGATGGCTGGTTAACGGGAGGTCTAGGAGCAGGTTGAGGAGGATGAATTGGAACGGAGAGGTCTTGGAGCAGGTTGGAGTTGTATGGAGTTAACGGAGAGGTCTGGAGGAGGAGGTTGGAGGAGTAGAGGTCTAGGAGCAGGTTGAGTTGATGGTGGTTAACGGAGAGGTGGAGGAGCAGGTGGAGTTGTATGGCTGGTTAATGGAGAGGTGGAGGAGGAGGTTGAGTTGTATGGCTGGTTAAGGAGAGGTCTAGGAGCAGGTTGAGTTGGATGGCTGGTTAACGGAGAGGTCTAGGAGCAGGTTGAGTTGTATGGGAGGAGAGGTATGGCTGGTTAATGGGAGAGGTCTGTAGGGAGTTGGGCTGGTTAACGGAGAGGTCTAGGAGCAGGTTGAGTTGTATGGCTGGTTAACGGAGAGGTCTAGGAGCAGGTTGTATGCCTGGTTAACGGAGAGGTCTAGGAGCAGGTTGTATGAGCTGGTTAACGGAGAGGTCTAGGAGCAGGTTGAGTTGTATGGCTGGTTAACGGAGAGGTCTAGGAGCAGGTTGAGTTGTATGGTGGTTAACGGAGAGGTCTAGGAGCAGGTTGAGTTGTATGGCTGGTTAACGGAGAGGTCTTGGAGCAGGTTGAGTTGTATGGCTGGTTAACGGAGAGGTCTAGGAGCAGGTTGAGTTGTATGGCTGGTTAACGGGAGAGGTCTAGGAGCAGGTTGAGTTGTATGGCTGGTTAACGGAGAGGTCTAGGAGCAGGTTGAGTTGTATGGCTGGTTAACGGAGAGGTCTAGGAGCAGGTTGAGTTGTATGGCTGGTTAACGGAGAGGTCTAGGAGCAGGTGAGTTGTATGGCTGGTTAACGGGAGAGGTCTGGTTAACGGAGAGGTCTAGGTTTGAGTTGTATGGCTGGTTAACGGGAGAGGTCTAGGAGCAGGTTGAGTTGTATGGCTGGTTAACGGAGAGGTCTAGGAGCAGGTTGAGTTGTATGGCTGGTTAACGGAGGGTCTAGGAGCAGGTTGAGTTGTATGGCTGGTTAACGGAGAGGTCTAGGAGCAGGTTGAGTTGTATGGCTGGTTAACGGGAGAGGTCTAGGAGCAGGTTGAGTTGTATGGCTGGTTAACGGAGAGGTCTAGGAGCAGGTTGAGTTGTATGGCTGGTTAACGGAGAGGTCTAGGAGCAGGTTGAGTTGTATGGCTGGTTAACGGAGAGGTCTAGGAGCAGGTTGAGTTGTATGGCTGGTTAACGGGAGAGGTCTAGGAGCAGGTTGAGTTGTATGGCTGGTTAACGGAGAGGTCTAGGAGCAGGTTGAGTTGTATGGCTGGTTAACGGAGAGGTCTAGGAGCAGGTTGAGTTGTATGGCTGGTTAACGGAGAGGTCTAGGAGCAGGTTGAGTTGTATGGCTGGTTAACGGGAGAGGTCTAGGAGCAGGTTGAGTTGTATGGCTGGTTAACGGAGAGGTCTAGGAGCAGGTTGAGTTGTATGGCTGGTTAACGGAGAGGTCTAGGAGCAGGTTGAGTTGTATGGCTGGTTAACGGAGAGGTCTAGGAGCAGGTTGAGTTGTATGGCTGGTTAACGGAGAGGTCTAGGAGCAGGTTGAGTTGTATGGCTGGTTAACGGAGAGGTCTAGGAGCAGGTTGAGTTGTATGGCTGGTTAACGGAGAGGGTCTAGGAGCAGGTTGAGTTGTATGGCTGGTTAACGGAGAGGTCTAGGAGCAGGTTGAGTTGTATGGCTGGTTAACGGGAGAGGTCTAGGAGTCTGGTTAATGGAGAGGTCTAGGTTGTATGGCTGGTTAACGGAGAGGTCTAGGAGCAGGTTGAGTTGTATGGCTGGTTAACGGAGAGGTCTAGGAGCAGGTTGTATGCCTGGTTAACGGAGAGGTCTAGGAGCAGGTTGTATGGCTGGTTAACGGAGAGGTCTAGGAGCAGGTTGAGTTGTATGGCTGGTTAACGGAGAGGTCTAGGAGCAGGTTGTATGGCTGGTTAACGGGAGAGGTCTAGGAGCAGGTTGAGTTGTATGGCTGGTTAACGGAGAGGTCTAGGAGCAGGTTGAGTTGTATGGCTGGTTAACGGAGAGGTCTAGGAGCAGGTTGAGTTGTATGGCTGGTTAACGGAGAGGTCTAGGAGCAGGTTGAGTTGTATGGCTGGTTAACGGAGAGGTCTTGGAGCAGGTTGAGTTGTATGGCTGGTTAACGGAGAGGTCTAGGAGCAGGTTGAGTTGTATGGCTGGTTAACGGGAGAGGTCTAGGAGCAGGTTGAGTTGTATGGCTGGTTAACGGAGAGGTCTAGGAGCAGGTTGAGTTGTATGGCTGGTTAACGGAGAGGTCTAGGAGCAGGTTGAGTTGTATGGCTGGTTAACGGAGAGGTCTAGGAGCAGGTTGAGTTGTATGGCTGGTTAACGGAGAGGTCTAGGAGCAGGTTGTATGGCTGGTTAACGGGAGAGGTCTAGGAGCAGGTTGAGTTGTATGGCTGGTTAACGGAGAGGTCTAGGAGCAGGTTGAGTTGTATGGCTGGTTAACGGGAGAGGTCTAGGAGCAGGTTGTATGGCTGGTTAACGGGAGAGGTCTAGGAGCAGGTTGAGTTGTATGGCTGGTTAACGGAGAGGTCTTGGAGCAGGTTGAGTTGTATGGCTGGTTAACGGGAGAGGTCTAGGAGCAGGTTGAGTTGTATGGCTGGTTAACGGGAGAGGTCTAGGAGCAGGTTGAGTTGTATGGCTGGTTAACGGGAGAGGTCTAGGAGCAGGTTGAGTTGTATGGCTGGTTAACGGGAGAGGTCTTGAGTTGTATGGCTGGTTAATGGGAGAGGTCTAGGAGCAGGTTGAGTTGTATGGCTGGTTAACGGGAGAGGTCGAGTTGTATGGCTGGTTAACGGGAGAGGTCTAGGAGCAGGTTGAGTTGTATGGCTGGTTAATGGGAGAGGTCTAGGAGCAGGTTGAGTTGTATGGCTGGTTAATGGGAGAGGTCTAGGAGCAGGTTGAGTTGTATGGCTGGTTAATTCTAGGAGCAGGTTGAGTTGTATGGCTGGTTAATGGGAGAGGTCTAGGAGCAGGTTGAGTTGTATGGCTGGTTAACGGGAGAGTCTAGGAGCAGGTTGAGTTGTATGGCTGGTTAATGGAGAGGTCTAGGAGCAGGTTGAGTTGTATGGCTGGTTAACGGAGAGGTCTAGGAGCAGGTTGAGTTGTATGGCTGGTTAACGGGAGAGGTCTAGGAGCAGGTTGAGTTGTATGGCTGGTTAATGGAGAGGTCTAGGAGCAGGTTGAGTTGTATGGCTGGTTAACGGGAGAGGTCTAGAGGTCTAGGAGAGGTCAGGTTGAGTTGTATGGCTGGTTAACGGGAGAGGTCTAGGAGCAGGTTGTATGGCTGGTTAATGGGAGAGGTCTAGGAGCAGGTTGAGTTGTATGGCTGGTTAATGGGAGAGGTCTAGGAGCAGGTTGAGTTGTATGGCTGGTTAACGGAGAGGTCTAGGAGCAGGTTGAGTTGTATCTGGTTAACAGGGTGAGTTGTATGGCTGGTTAATGGGAGAGGTCTAGGAGCAGGTTGAGTTGTATGGCTGGTTAACGGGAGAGGTCGAGTTGTATGGCTGGTTAATGGGAGAGGTCTAGGAGCAGGTTGAGTTGTATGCTGGTTAATGGGAGAGGTCTAGGAGCAGGTTGAGTTGTATGGCTGGTTAACGGAGAGGTCGAGTTGTAGGCTGGTTAATGGGAGAGGTCTAGAGAGAGAGAGAGAGAGAGAGAGAGAGAGAGAGAGAGAGAGAGAGAGAGAGAGAGAGAGAGATTTTATAGAGATTATTAGAGGAGAGAGAGAGAGAGAGAGAGAGAGAAGAGAGAGATAGATTATTAGAGATAGATCTAGAAGAGAGAGAGAGAGAGAGATAGAGAGAGATATAGAGAGAGGTAGAGAGAGATTTGAGAGAGAGGAGAGAGAGAGAGAGAGAGAGTTAGAGAGAGAGTCTAGAGAGAGAGAGAGAGAGAGAGAGAGAGAGAGAGAGATCTCTCTCATACAGGGAGAAACACAGGTACACAAGGTAGCACACACAATATGTGTGTGCGCTACCTTGTGTACCTGTATGAGAGAATATGTCTGTGTGAGTGGGCTTGCTGTGTCATCCTCTCACTGTCCTTCTGTTCAGCGGCCGTTAGCCTAGCGGTTAGCGCATTGGGCCAGTAACCGACAGGTTGCTAGATCAAATCCCCGAGCTGACAAGGTCAAATCTGTCGTTCTGCCCCTGAAGAAGGCCGTTCACCCCCTGTTCCTAGGCCGTCATTGTAAATAAGAATTTGTTCTTAACTGACTAGTTAAATAAAGGTTTGAAAAAACCAATAATAATAATAAATAAATAAAAGCTGTCTCCTCTCTTCTTCATTCCTCAGCCCTGCACGGTTTGACGACGACCAGCCGCTCTTAACAGTGGTGGCCACATTATCCTCACAAAGCCAAGTGGAGTATTTCATTCATTTGACAAAGTTGTGTTGTCGTTCCTAGCATCACATCCAGATGTTATCAGGATTTCCTAGACGAAAGAGAAGGGAGGGAGGGAGGGGGTTGGGGGGGTGTTGAGAGAATATAGATTAGTTTCTGATACCCTTTCAGTGACTTGCCACAAAATCCCAGATACAGTATATATAACCAGAATATAACCAGAATACTGTAACAAGTAATTATGGAAAACACACAGAAACACTGTATTGATTTAGATCATCTGTGACAGGATTACTCCTGTTGGATTGACACACACACACACACACACACACACACACACACACACACACACACACACACACACACAGCGGGAGACGAGGAGAATGAGGCACGCTCCTACGACACGCCTCAGAGGTGCCGCCAGGAGCCGTCTGACATCATGTTACCTAAGCAACAGGCAGGGAGAGGGGGAGGAGGGCTTGAATTGGCTGGGTGGATGACTCACACTCTGCATTGTAAGCGCTCTCTCTATCTCTCCCTCTCTCTCTCTCCCCTCTCTCTCCCCCCTCATATCTTCCTGCCTCCAGTCTCTTGCTCTAATAATAGGAAAGCTTTAGTGCAAATAGTTTTTCCTACAGTTTTCTCATCTCCCCTTGATCCCTCACGCCCTCCATCCATACTCTACTCAGCAAACTGGATGCAGTCTATCACAGTGCTATCCATTTTGTCACCAAAGCCCCTTATACCACCCACCACTGCGACCTGTGTGCTCTAGTCGGCTGGCCCTCGCTACATATTCGTCGCCAGACCCACTGGCTCCAGGTCATCTATAAGTCTATGCTAGGTAAAGCTCTGCCTTATCTTAGCTCACTGGTCACGATAACAAACCCACCCGTAGCATGCGCTCCAGCAGGTATATCTCACTGGTCATCCACAAAGCCAGCACCTTCTTTGGCCGCCTTTCCTTCCAGTTCTCTGCTGCCAATGACTGGAATGAATTGCAGAAATCGCTGAAACTGACAGGCCGTCATTGTAAATAAACTAGCTGAAGCTGGAGACTTATATTTCCCTCGCTAACTTTAAACATCAGCTATCTGAGCAGCTAACCGATCGCTGTAAATAGCCCACCCAGTCTACCTACCTCATCCCCATATTGTTTTTATTAACTTTTCTGCTCTTTTGCACACCAGTATTTCTCCTTGCACATCACCATCTGCTCATCTATCACTCCAGTGTAATTACCTTGCTACTATGGCCTGTTTAGTGCCTCACCTCCTCACAACATTTATACACACTGTATATAGACTTTCTATTTTCTATTGTTGACGCTGGTTTACTCCTTGTGTAACTCTGTGTTGTTGTTTATGTGTAACTCTGTGTTGTTGTTTAAGTCTGTGTTGTTGTTTATGTGTAACTCTGTGTTGTTGTTTATGTTTAACTCTGTGTTGTTGTTTATGTTTAACTCTGTGTTGTTGTTTATGTGTAACTCTGTGTTGTTGTTTATGTGTAACTCTGTGTTGTTGTTTCTGTGTAACTCTGTGTTGTTGTTTATGTGTAACTCTGTGTTGTTGTTTATGTGTAACTCTGTGTTGTTGTTTATGTGTAACTCTGTTGTTGTTGTTTATGTGTAACTCTGTGTTGTTGTTTATGTGTAACTCTGTGTTGTTGTTTATGTGTAACTCTGTGTTGTTGTTTATGTGTAACTCTGTGTGTTGTTTATGTGTAACTCTGTGTTGATGTTTATGTGTAACTCTGTGTTGTTGTTTATGTGTAACTCTGTGTTGTTGTTTATGTGTAACTCTGTGTTGTTGTTTATGTGTAACTCTGTGTTGATGTTTATGTGTAACTCTGTGTTGTTGTTTATGTGTAACTCTGTGTTGTTGTTTATGTGTAACTCTGTGTTGTTGTTTATGTGTAACTCTGTGTTGTTGTTTATGTGTAACTCTGTGTTGTTGTTTATGTGTAACTCTGTGTTGTTGTTTGTGTGTAACTCTGTGTTGTTGTTTATGTGTAACTCTGTGTTGTTGTTTATGTGTAACTCTGTGTTGTTGTTTATGTGTAACTCTGTGTTGTTGTTTATGTGTAACTCTGTGTTGTTGTTTATGTGTAACTCTGTGTTGTTGTTTATGTGTAACTCTGTGTTGTTGTTTGTGTAACTCTGTGTTGTTGTTTATGTGTAACTCTGTGTTGTTGTTTATGTGTAACTCTGTGTTGTTGTTTATGTGTAACTCTGTGTTGTTGTTTATGTGTAACTCTGTTGTTGTTTATGTGTAACTCTGTGTTGTTGTTTATGTGTAACTCTGTGTTGTTGTTTCTGTGTAACTCTGTGTTGTTGTTTATGTGTAACTCTGTGTTGTTGTTTCTGTGTAACTCTGTGTTGTTGTTTATGTGTAACTCTGTGTTGTTGTTTATGTGTAACTCTGTGTTGTTGTTTCTGTGTAACTCTGGATGTTGTTGTTTCTGTGTAACTCTGTGTTGTTGTTTCTGTGTAACTCTGTGTTGTTGTTTGTGTGTAACTTTGTTGTTGTTTATGTGTAACTCTGTGTTGTTGTTTGTGTAACTCTGTGTTGTTGTTTCTGTGTAACTCTGTGTTGTTGTTTATGTGTAACTCTGTGTTGTTGTTTATGTGTAACTCTGTGTTGTTGTTTATGTGTAACTCTGTGTTGTTGTTTATGTTTGTTGTTGTTTCTGTGTAACTCTGTGTTGTTGTTTCTGTGTAACTCTGTGTTGTTGTTTCTGTGTAACTCTGTGTTGTTGTTTATGTGTAACTCTGTGTTGTTGTTTCTGTGTAACTCTGTGTTGTTGTTTCTGTGTAACTCTGTGTTGTTGTTTCTGTGTAACTCTGTGTTGTTGTTTCTGTGTAACTCTGTTGTTGTTGTTTGTGTGTAACTCTGTTGTTGTTTCTGTGTAACTCTGTTGTTGTTTGTGTCACACTGCTTTGCTTTATCTTGGCCAGGTCGCAGTTGGAAATGAGAACTTGTTTTCAACTGGCCCACCTGGTTAAATTTCAAAAATATATATAATAATAGACTGGATCACAGCAGACCACAGGGAATAGAGACAGACTGGAGGAATGACAGTGATTGTGGTGAATAGAGACAGACTGGAGGAATGACAGTGATTGTGATGAATAGAACAGACTGGAGGAGACAGACTGGAGGAATGACAGTGATTGTGATGAATAGAGACAGACTGGAGGAATGACAGTGATTGTGGTGAATAGAGACAGACTGGAGGAATGACAGTGATTGTGGTGAATAGAGACAGACTGGAGGAATGACAGTGATTGTGGTGAATAGAGACAGACTGGAGGAATGACAGTGATTGTGGTGAATAGAGACAGACTGGAGGAATGACAGTGATTGATTGTGTGAATAGAGACAGACTGGAGGAATGACAGTGATTGTGTGGTGAATAGAGACAGACTGGAGGAATGACAGACTGGAGGAATGACAGTGATTGTAGGTGAATAGGTGAATAGAGACAGACTGGAGGAATGACAGTGATTGTGGTGAATAGAGACAGACTGGAGGAATGACAGTGATTGTGGTGAATAGAGACAGACTGGAGGAATGACAGTGATTGTGGTGAATAGAGACAGACTGGAGGAATGACAGTGATTGTGGTGAATAGAGACAGACTGGAGGAATGACAGTGATTGTGGTGAATAGAGACAGACTGGAGGAATGACAGTGATTGTGGTGAATAGAGACAGACTGGAGGAATGACAGTGATTGTGGTGAATAGAGACAGACTGGAGGAATGACAGTGATTGTGGTGAATAGAGACAGACTGGAGGAATGACAGTGATTGTGGTGAATAGAGACAGACTGGAGGAATGACAGTGATTGTGGTGAATAGAGACAGACTGGAGGAATGACAGTGATTGTGTGAATAGAGACAGACTGGAGGAATGACAGTGATTGTGGTGAATAGAGACAGACTGGAGGAATGACAGTGATTGTGGTGAATAGAGACAGACTGGAGGAATGACAGTGATTGTGGTGAATAGAGACAGACTGGAGGAATGACAGTGATTGTGGTGAATAGAGACAGACTGGAGGAATGACAGTGATTGTGGTGAATAGAGACAGACTGGAGGAATGACAGTGATTGTGGTGAATAGAGACAGACTGGAGGAATGACAGTGATTGTGGTGAATAGAGACAGACTGGAGGAATGACAGTGATTGTGATGAATAGAGACAGACTGGAGGAATGACAGTGATTGTGGTGAATAGAGACAGACTGGAGGAATGACAGTGATTGTGGTGAATAGAGACAGACTGGAGGAATGACAGTGATTGTGGTGAATAGAGACAGACTGGAGGAATGACAGTGATTGTGGTGAATAGAGACAGACTGGAGGAATGACAGTGATTGTGGTGAATAGAGACAGACTGGGAAATGAGACAGACTGAGGAATGACAGTGATTGTGGTGAATAGTGAATAGAATGACAGACTGGAGGAATGACAGTGATTGTGGTGAATAGAGACAGACTGGAGGAATGACAGTGATTGTGGTGAATAGAGACAGACTGGAGGAATGACAGTGATTGTGGTGAATAGAGACAGACTGGAGGAATGACAGTGATTGTGGTGAATAGAGACAGACTGGAGGAATGACAGTGATTGTGGTGAATAGAGACAGACTGGAGGAATGACAGTGATTGTGGTGAATAGAGACAGACTGGAGGAATGACAGTGATTGTGATGAATAGAGACAGACTGGAGGAATGACAGTGATTGTGGTGAATTGTGAATGTGAAATAGAGACAGACTGGAGGAATGACAGTGATTGTGGTGAATAGAGACAGACTGGAGGAATGACAGTGATTGTGGTGAATAGAGACAGACTGGAGGAATGACAGTGATTGTGGTGAATAGAGACAGACTGGAGGAATGACAGTGATTGTGGTGAATAGGGACAGACTGGAGGAATGACAGTGATTGTGGTGAATAGAGACAGACTGGAGGAATGACAGTGATTGTGGTGAATAGAGACAGACTGGAGGAATGACAGTGACAGACTGGAGGAATGACAGTGATTGTGAATAGAGACAGACTGAATAGAGACAGACTGGAGGAATGACAGTGATTGTGGTGAATAGAGACAGACTGGAGGAATGACAGTGATTGTGGTGAATAGAGACAGACTGGAGGAATGACAGTGATTGTGGTGAATAGAGACAGACTGGAGGAATGACAGTGATTGTGGTGAATAGAGACAGACTGGAGGAATGACAGTGATTGTGGTGAATAGAGACAGACTGGAGGAATGACAGTGATTGTGGTGAATAGAGACAGACTGGAGGAATGACAGTGATTGTGGTGAATAGAGACAGACTGGAGGAATGACAGTGATTGTGGTGAATAGAGACAGACTGGAGGAATGACAGTGATTGTGGTGAATAGAGACAGACTGGAGGAATGACAGTGATTGTGGTGAATAGAGACAGACTGGAGGAATGACAGTGATTGTGGTGAATAGAGACAGACTGGAGGAATGACAGTGATTGTGGTGAATAGAGACAGACTGGAGGAATGACAGTGATTGTGGTGAATAGAGACAGACTGGAGGAATGACAGTGATTGTGGTGAATAGAGACAGACTGGAGACTGAATGACAGTGATTGTGGTGAATAGAGACAGACTGGAGGAATGACAGTGATTGTGGTGAATAGAGACAGACTGGAGGAATGACAGTGATTGTGGTGAATAGAGACAGACTGGAGGAATGACAGTGATTGTGGTGAATAGAGACAGACTGGAGGAATGACAGTGATTGTGGTGAATAGAGACAGACTGGAGGAATGACAGTGATTGTGGTGAATAGAGACAGACTGGAGGAATGACAGTGATTGTGGTGAATAGAGACAGACTGGAGGAATGACAGTGATTGTGGTGAATAGAGACAGACTGGAGGAATGACAGTGATTGTGGTGAATAGAGACAGACTGGAGGAATGACAGTGATTGTGGTGAATAGAGACAGACTGGAGGAATGACAGTGATTGTGGTGAATAGAGACAGACTGGAGGAATGACAGTGATTGTGGTGAATAGAGACAGACTGGAGGAATGACAGTGATTGTGGTGAATAGAGACAGACTGGAGGAATGACAGTGATTGTGGTGAATAGAGACAGACTGGAGGAATGACAGTGATTGTGGTGAATAGACAGAGACAATGACTGGAGGAATAGACAGACTGAGGAATGACAGTGATTGTGAAATAGAGACAGACTGGAGGAATGACAGTGATTGTGGTGAATAGAGACAGACTGGAGGAATGACAGTGATTGTGGTGAATAGAGACAGACTGGAGGAATGACAGTGATTGTGGTGAATAGAGACAGACTGGAGGAATGACAGTGATTGTGGTGAATAGAGACAGACTGGAGGAATGACAGTGATTGTGGTGAATAGAGACAGACTGGAGGAATGACAGTGATTGTGGTGAATAGAGACAGACTGGAGGAATGACAGTGATTGTGGTGAATAGAGACAGACTGGAGGAATGACAGTGATTGTGGTGAATAGAGACAGACTGGAGGAATGACAGTGATTGTGGTGAATAGAGACAGACTGGAGGAATGACAGTGATTGTGGTGAATAGAGACAGACTGGAGGAATGACAGTGATTGTGGTGAATAGAGACAGACTGGAGGAATGACAGTGATTGTGACAGTGAATAGAGACAGACTGGAGGAATGACAGTGATTGTGGTGAATAGAGACAGACTGGAGGAATGACAGTGATTGTGGTGAATAGAGACAGACTGGAGGAATGACAGTGATTGTGGTGAATAGAGACAGACTGGAGGAATGACAGTGATTGTGGTGAATAGAGACAGACTGGAGGAATGACAGTGATTGTGGTGAATAGAGACTGGAGAATGAGGAATGACAGACTGAGGAATTGTGTGTGAATAGAGACAGACTGGAGGAATGACAGTGATTGTGGTGAATAGAGACAGACTGGAGGAATGACAGTGATTGTGGTGAATAGAGACAGACTGGAGGAATGACAGTGATTGTGGTGAATAGAGACAGACTGGAGGAATGACAGTGATTGTGGTGAATAGAGACAGACTGGAGGAATGACAGTGATTGTGGTGAATAGAGACAGACTGGAGGAATGACAGTGATTGTGGTGAATAGAGACAGACTGGAGGAATGACAGTGATTGTGGTGAATAGAGACAGACTGGAGGAATGACAGTGATTGTGGTGAATAGAGACAGACTGGAGGAATGACAGTGATTGTGGTGAATAGAGACAGACTGGAGGAATGACAGTGATTGTGGTGAATAGAGACAGACTGGAGGAATGACAGTGATTGTGGTGAATAGAGACAGACTGGAGGAATGACAGTGATTGTGGTGAATAGAGACAGACTGGAGGAATGACAGTGATTGTGGTGAATAGAGACAGACTGGAGGAATGACAGTGATTGTGGTGAATAGAGACAGACTGGAGGAATGACAGTGATTGTGGTGAATAGAGACAGACTGGAGGAATGACAGTGATTGTGGTGAATAGAGACAGACTGGAGGAATGACAGTGATTGTGGTGAATAGAGACAGACTGGAGGAATGACAGTGATTGTGGTGAATAGAGACAGACTGGAGGAATGAATGATTGTGGTGAATAGAGACAGTGATTGTGGTGAATAGAGACAGACTGGAGGAATGACAGTGATTGTGGTGAATAGAGACAGACTGGAGGAATGACAGTGATTGTGGTGAATAGAGACAGACTGGAGGAATGACAGTGATTGTGGTGAATAGAGACAGACTGGAGGAATGACAGTGATTGTGGTGAATAGAGACAGACTGGAGGAATGACAGTGATTGTGGTGAATAGAGACAGACTGGAGGAATGACAGTGATTGTGGTGAATAGAGACAGACTGGAGGAATGACAGTGATTGTGGTGAATAGAGACAGACTGGAGGAATGACAGTGATTGTGGTGAATAGAGACAGACTGGAGGAATGACAGTGATTGTGGTGAATAGAGACAGACTGGAGGAATGACAGTGATTGTGGTGAATAGAGACAGACTGGAGGAATGACAGTGATTGTGGTGAATAGAGACAGACTGGAGGAATGACAGTGATTGTGGTGAATAGAGACAGACTGGAGGAATGACAGTGATTGTGGTGAATAGAGACAGACTGGAGGAATGACAGTGATTGTGGTGAATAGAGACAGACTGGAGGAATGACAGTGATTGTGGTGAATAGAGACAGACTGGAGGAATGACAGTGATTGTGGTGAATAGAGACAGACTGGAGGAATGACAGTGATTGTGGTGAATAGAGACAGACTGGAGGAATGACAGTGATTGTGGTGAATAGAGACAGACTGGAGGAATGACAGTGATTGTGGTGAATAGAGACAGACTGGAGGAATGACAGTGATTGTGGTGAATAGAGACAGACTGGAGGAATGACAGTGATTGTGGTGAATAGAGACAGACTGGAGGAATGACAGTGATTGTGGTGAATAGAGACAGACTGGAGGAATGACAGTGATTGTGGTGAATAGAGACAGACTGGAGGAATGACAGAGACAGACTGTGGTGAATAGAGACAGACTGGAGGAATGACAGTGATTGTGGTGAATAGAGACAGACTGGAGGAATGACAGTGATTGTGGTGAATAGAGACAGACTGGAGGAATGACAGTGATTGTGAGTGAATAGAGACAGACTGGAGGAATGACAGTGATTGTGGTGAATAGAGACAGACTGGAGGAATGACAGTGATTGTGGTGAATAGAGACAGACTGGAGGAATGACAGTGATTGTGGTGAATAGAGACAGACTGGAGGAATGACAGTGATTGTGGTGATTGACTGGAGGAATGACAGTGATTGTAGTGAATAGAGACAGACTGGAGGAATGACAGTGATTGTGGTGAATAGAGACAGACTGGAGGAATGACAGTGATGTGGTGAATAGAGACAGACTGGAGGAATGACAGTGATTGTGGTGAATAGAGACAGACTGGAGGAATGACAGTGATTGTGGTGAATAGAGACAGACTGGAGGAATGACAGTGATTGTGGTGAATAGAGACAGACTGGAGGAATGACAGTGATTGTGGTGAATAGAGACAGACTGGAGGAATGACAGTGATTGTGGTGAATAGAGACAGACTGGAGGAATGACAGTGATTGTGGTGAATAGAGACAGACTGGAGGAATGACAGTGATTGTGGTGAATAGGTGGAGGAATGACAGTGACAGACTGGAGGAATGACAGTGATTGTGAGTGAATAGAGACAGACTGGAGGAATGACAGTGATTGTGGTGAATAGAGACAGACTGGAGGAATGACAGTGATTGTGGTGAATAGAGACAGACTGGAGGAATGACAGTGATTGTGGTGAATAGAGACAGACTGGAGGAATTGTGACAGGAATGACAGATTGTGGTGAATAGAGACAGACTGGAGGAATGACAGTGATTGTGGTGAATAGAGACAGACTGGAGGAATGACAGTGATTGTGGTGAATAGAGACAGACTGGAGGAATGACAGTGATTGTGGTGAATAGAGACAGACTGGAGGAATGACAGTGATTGTGGTGAATAGAGACAGACTGGAGGAATGACAGTGATTGTGGTGAATAGAGACAGACTGGAGGAATGACAGTGATTGTGGTGAATAGAGACAGACTGGAGGAATGACAGTGATTGTGGTGAATAGAGACAGACTGGAGGAATGACAGTGATTGTGATGAATAGAGACAGACTGGAGGAATGACAGTGATTGTGGTGAATAGAGACAGACTGGAGGAATGACAGTGATTGTGGTGAATAGAGACAGACTGGAGACAGATTGTGGTGAATAGACAGACTGGAGGAATTGATTGTGAAATAGAGACAGACTGGAGGAATGACAGAGGCAGACTGGAGGAATGACAGTGAATAGAGACAGACTGGAGGAATGACAGTGATTGTGGTGAATAGAGACAGACTGGAGGAATGACAGTGATTGTGGTGAATAGAGACAGACTGGAGGAATGACAGTGATTGTGGTGAATAGAGACAGACTGGAGGAATGATTGTGGTGATTGACTGGAGGAATGAATTGTGGTGAATAGACAGACTGGAGGAATGACAGTGATTGTGGTGAATAGAGACAGACTGGAGGAATGACAGTGATTGTGGTGAATAGAGACAGACTGGAGGAATGACAGTGATTGACTGGAGAATAGAGACAGACTGGAGGAATGACAGTGATTGTGGTGAATAGAGACAGACTGGAGGAATGACAGTGATTGTGGTGAATAGAGACAGACTGGAGGAATGACAGTGATTGTGGTGAATAGAGACAGACTGGAGGAATGACAGTGATTGTGGTGAATAGAGACAGACTGGAGGAATGACAGTGATTGTGGTGAATAGAGACAGACTGGAGGAATGACAGTGATTGTGGTGAATAGAGACAGACTGGAGGAATGACAGTGATTGACTGGAGAATGATTGTGGTGAATAGAGACAGACTGGAGGAATGACAGTGATTGTGGAGTGAATAGAGACAGACTGGAGGAATGACAGTGATTGTGGTGAATAGGGACAGACTGGAGGAATGACAGTGATTGTGGTGAATAGAGACAGACTGGAGGAATGACAGTGATTGTGGTGAATAGAGACAGACTGGAGGAATGACAGTGATTGTGGTGAATAGAGACAGACTGGAGGAATGACAGTGATTGTGGTGAATAGAGACAGACTGGAGGAATGACAGTGATTGTGGTGAATAGAGACAGACTGGAGGAATGACAGTGATTGTGGTGAATAGAGACAGACTGGAGGAATGACAGTGATTGTGAGTGAATAGTGGTGAATAGAGACAGACTGGAGGAATAGGAATGACAGTGATTGTGGTGAATAGAGACAGACTGGAGGAATGACAGTGATTGTGGTGAATAGAGACAGACTGGAGGAATGACAGTGATTGTGGTGAATAGAGACAGACTGGAGGAATGACAGTGATTGTGGTGAATAGAGAATGGAGGAATGACAGTGATTGTGGACAGACTGGAGGAATGACAGTGATTGAATGACAGTGATTGTGGTGAATAGAGACAGACTGGAGGAATGACAGTGATTGTGGTGAATAGAGACAGACTGGAGGAATGACAGTGATTGTGATTGTGAATAGAGACAGACTGGAGGAATGACAGTGATTGTGGTGAATAGAGACAGACTGGAGGAATGACAGTGATTGTGGTGAATAGAGACAGACTGGAGGAATGACAGTGATTGTGGTGAATAGAGACAGACTGGAGGAATGACAGTGATTGTGGTGAATAGAGACAGACTGGAGGAATGACAGTGATTGTGGTGAATAGAGACAGACTGGAGGAATGACAGTGATAGTGGTGAATAGAGACAGACTGGAGGAATGACAGTGATTGTGGTGAATAGAGGCAGACTGGAGGAATGACAGTGATTGTGGTGAATAGAGACAGACTGGAGGAATGACAGTGATTGTGGTGAATAGAGACAGACTGTGACGTTCTAAAATATAGTGGATAGTGAAGAACTCCGACCATTAGAACAGACTGGAGAGAACTCTGACCTCTAGAACAGACTGGAGAGAACTCTGACCTCTAGAACAGACGGGAGAGAACTCTGACCTCTAGAACAGACTGGAGAGAACTCTGACCTCTAGAACAGACTGGAGAGAATTCTGACCATTAGAACAGACTGGAGAGAACTCTGACCTCTATAACAGACTGGAGAGAACTCTGACCTCTATAACAGACTGGAGAGAACTCTGACCATTAGAGCAGACTGGAGAGAACTCTGACCTCTAGAACAGACTGGAGAGAACTCTGACCTCTAGAACAGACTGGAGAGAACTCTGACCTCTAGAACAGAATGGAGAGAACTCTGACCTCTAGAACAGACTGGAGAGAACTCTGACCTCTAGAACAGACTGGAGAGAACTCTGACCATTAGAGCAGACTGGAGAGAACTCTGACCTCTAGAACAGACTGGAGAGAACTCTGACCTCTAGAACAGACTGGAGAGAACTCTGACCTCTAGAACAGACTGGAGAGAACTCTGCCCTCTAGAGCAGACTGGAGAGTAAGTTTGAATCTTTTAAAGTAGGGGAGGGGGGAGAAAGAATGGTTTTGTAGGGCAGTGTCTAAAATAAAATATGTGATGTGCAGTGCAGTGCTCCACTGGTCAACACACTCTCTCTCTGTGTGTGTGTATGTGTGTGTGTGTGTGTGTGTGTGTGTGTGTGTGTGTGTGTGTGTGTGTGTGTGTGTGTGTGTGTGTGTGTGTGTGTGTGTGTGTGTGTGTGTGTGTGTGTGTGTGTGTGTGTGTGTGTGTGTGTGTGTGTGTGTGTGTGTGTACAGGTCATACGGAGTGTGAGGTCAGTTCAGTGGGAGTTGATCAAGTGACAGAGAGGTCAGAGTCAGCGACGATAACTCATACTGTAGGTTTATTGTCTTACATACACACACACATACATACATACACTGGCCCACCTTTCATTCCACCCCCTTTCCTTCTCCCTCTTCATCGTCACCTGTCCTACATACAGGTGACCTCTCCTCCACGTCACTTTCTTCTTTTACCTTTATCTATACAGGTTTCTCTCTTTTCCAGGAGAGACTCTCCCTCTCTCCTCCTCTCCTCCACCTCATCACCTCTCCCCTCTCCTCCTCTCCTCCACCTCATCAACTCCCCCTCTACTCCTCTCCCCCTCTCCTCCTCTCTTCCTCTCCCCCTCTCCTCCTCTCCTCCTCTCCCCCTCTCCTCCTCTCCTCCACCTCATCACCTCTCTCCCTCTCCTTCTCTCCTCCACCTCATCAACTCTCCCTCTCTCCTCCACCTCATTTCTCCCCCTCTCCTCCTCTCCTCCTCTCCCCCTCTCCTCCTCTCCCTCTCTCCTCCTCTCCTCCACCTCATCACCTCTCTCCCTCTCCTTCTCCTCATCACCTCTCTCCCTCTCCTTCTCTCCTCCACCTCATCAACTCTGCCTCTCTCCTCTTCTCCTCCACCTCATCAACTCTGCCTCTCTCCTCTTCTCCTCCACCTCATCTCTCCCCCTCTCCTCCTCTCCTCCACCTCATCACCTCTCTCCCTCTCCTTCTCCTCATCACCTCTCTCCCTCTCCTTCTCTCCTCCACCTCATCAACTCTGCCTCTCTCCTCTTCTCCTCCACCTCATCAACTCTGCCTCTCTCCTCCTCTCCTCCACCTCATCACCTCTCTCCCTCTCCTCCTCTCCTCCACCTCATCACCTCTCTCCCTCTCCTTCTCTCCTCCACCTCATCAACTCTGCCTCTCTCCTCTTCTCCTCCACCTCATC
>NW_026287498.1:0-4986 GCF_023373465.1 Oncorhynchus keta | reverse complement strand
ACATTTAAGTCATTTAGCAGACGCTCTTATCCAGAGCGACTTACAAATTGGTGCATTCACCTTATGTGGGGGTGAGAAGGATTATTTATCTCATCCTAGGTATTCCTTAAAGAGGTGGGGTTTCAGGTGTCTCCGGAAGGTGGTGATTGGACTCCGCTGTCCTGGCGTCGTGGAGGGAGTGTGTTCCACCATTGTGAGCCAGAGCAGCTTAACAGTTTTGACTGGGCTGAGCCGGAACTGTACTTCCTCAGTGGTAGGGAGGCGAGCAGGCCAGAGGTGGATGAATGCAGTGCCCTTGTTTGGGTGTAGGGCCTGATCAGAGCCTGGAGGTACTGAGGTGCCCGTTCCCCTCACAGCTCCGTGAGGCAAGCACCATGGTCTTATAGCGGATCACGAGCTTCAACTGGAAGCCAGTGGAGAGAGCGGGGAGGGGGTGACGTGGAGAGAACTTGGGAAGGTTGAACACCAGACGGGCTGCGGCGTTCTGGATGAGTTGTAGGGTTTAATGGCACAGGCAGGAGCCCAGCCAACAGCGAGTTGCAGTAATCCAGACGGAGATGACAAGTGCCTGGATTAGGACCTGCGCCGCTTCCTGTGTGAGGCAGGGTCGTACTCTGCGGATGTTGTAGAGCATGAACCTACAGGAACGGGCCACCGCCTTGATGTTAGTTGAGAACGACAGGGTGTTGTCCAGGATCACGCCAAGGTTCTTAGCGCTCTGGGAGGACACAATGGAGTTGTCAACCGTGATGGCGAGATCATGGAACGGGCAGTCCTTCCCCGGGAGGAAGAGCAGCTCCGTCTTGCCGAGGTTCAGCTTGAGGTGGTGATCCGTCATCCACTGATATGTCTGCCAGACATGCAGAGATGCGATTCGCCACCTGGTCATCAGAAGGGGGAAAGGAGAAGATTAATTGTGTGTCGTCTGCATAGCAATGATAGGAGAGACCATGTGAGGTTATGACAGAGCCAAAGTGACTTGGTGTATAGCGAGAATAGGAGAGGGCCTAGAACAGAGCCCTGGGGACACCAGTGGTGAGAGCGGCGTGGTGAGGAGACAGATTCTCGCCACGCCACCTGGTAGGAGCGACCTGTCAGGTAGGACGCAATCAAGCGTGGGCCGCGCCGGAGATGCCCAACTCGGAGAGGGTGGAGAGGAGGATCTGATGGTTCACAGTATCGAAGGCAGCCGATAGGTCTAGAAGGATGAGAGCAGAGGGAGAAGTTAGCTTTAGCAGTGCGGAGCGCCTCCGTGATACAGAGAAGAGCAGTCTCAGTTGAATGACTAGTCTTGAAACCTGACTGATTTGGATCAAGAAGGTCATTCTGAGAGAGATATCGGGGAGAGCTGGCCAAGGACGGCACGTTCAAGAGTTTTGGAGAGAAAAGAAAAGAAGGGATACTGGTCTGTAGTTGTTGACATCGGAGGGATCGAGTGTAGGTTTTTTTCAGAAGGGTGCAACTCGCCTCTTGAAGACGGAAGGGACGTAGTCAGCGGTCAGGGGATGAGTTGATGAGCGAGGTGAGGTAAGGGAGAAGGTCTCCGGAAATGGTCTGGAGAAGAGAGGAGGGGATAGGGTCAAGCGGGCAGGTTGTTTGGCGGCCGGCCGTCACAAGACGCAAGATTTCATCTGGAGAGAGAGGGGAGAAAGAGGTCAGAGCACAGGGTAGGGCAGTGTGAGCAGAACCAGCGGTGTCGTTTGACTTAGCAAACGAGGATCGGATGTCGTCGACCTTCTTTTCAAAATGGTTGACGAAGTCACCTGCAGAGAGGGAGGAGGGGGGGGGGGGGAGGAGGATTCAGGAGGGAGGAGAAGGTGGCAAAGAGCTTCCTAGGGTACAAACCAGCCAGGTTGTAGTTGGTCTAGTCTAATACAAACCAGCCAGGTTGTAGTTGGTCTAGTCTAATACAAACCAGCCAGGTTGTAGTTGGTCTAATACAAACCAGTCAGGTTGTAGTTGGTCTAAAACAAACCAGCCAGGTTGTAGTTGGTCTAGTACAAACCAGCCAGGTTGTAGTTGGTCTAGTACAAACCAGCCAGGTTGTAGTTGGTCTAATACAAACCAGCCAGGTTGTAGTTGGTCTAATACAAACCAGCCAGGTTGTAGTTGGTCTAGTCTAGTACAAACCAGTCAGGTTGTAGTTGGTCTAGTCTAGTACAAACCAGCCAGGTTATAGTCGGTCTAGTCTAGTACAAACCAGCCAGGTTGTAGTTGGTCTAGTCTAGTACAAACCAGTCAGGTTGTAGTTGGTCTAGTCTAGTACAAACCAGCCAGGTTGTAGTTGGTCTAATACAAACCAGCCAGGTTGTAGTTGGTCTAATACAAACCAGCCAGGTTGTAGTTGGTCTAGTCTAATACAAACCAGCCAGGTTGTAGTTGGTCTAAAACAAACCAGCCAGGTTGTAGTTGGTCTAGTCTAGTACAAACCAGCCAGGTTATAGTTGGTCTAGTCTAGTACAAACCAGCCAGGTTGTAGTTGGTCTAAAACAAACCAGCCAGGTTGTAGTTGGTCTAGTTCAGTACAAACCAGTCAGGTTGTAGTTGGTCTAATACAAACCAGCCAGGTTATAGTCGGTCTAGTCTAGTACAAACCAGCCAGGTTGTAGTTGGTCTAGTCTAATACAAACCAGCCAGGTTGTAGTTGGTCTAGTCTAGTACAAACCAGTCAGGTTATAGTTGGTCTAGTCTAGTACAAACCAGCCAGGTTGTAGTTGGTCTAAAACAAACCAGCCAGGTTGTAGTTGGTCTAGTCTAGTACAAACCAGTCAGGTTGTAGTTGGTCTAATACAAACCAGCCAGGTTATAGTCGGTCTAGTCTAGTACAAACCAGCCAGGTTGTAGTTGGTCTAGTCTAGTACAAACCAGCCAGGTTGTAGTTGGTCTAGTCTAATACAAACCAGCCGGGTTGTAGTTGGTCTAATACAAACCAGCCAGGTTGTAGTTGGTCTAGTCTAGTACAAACCAGCCAGGTTGTAGTTGGTCTAATACAAACCAGCCGGGTTGTAGTTGGTCTAGTCTACAAACCAGTCAGGTTGTAGTTGGTCTAATACAAACCAGCCGGGTTATGTCGGTCTGGTCTAGTACAAACCAGCCAGGTTGTAGTTGGTCTAGTCTAATACAAACCAGCCAGGTTGTAGTTGGTCTAGTCTAGTACAAACCAGCCAGGTTGTAGTTGGTCTAATACAAACCAGCCAGGTTGTAGTTGGTATAGTCTAGTACAAACCAGCCAGGTTGTAGTTGGTCTGGTCTAGTACAAACCAGCCAGGTTGTAGTTGGTCTAGTCTAGTACAAACCAGTTGGTTGGTCTAATACAAACCAGCCAGGTTGTAGTTGGTCTAGCCTACAAACCAGCCAGGTTGTAGTTGGTCTGTACAAACCAGCCAGGTTGTAGTTGGTCTGGTACAAACCAGCCAGGTTGTAGTTGGTCTAGTACAAACCAGCCAGGTTGTAGTTGGTCTAGTCTAGTACAAACCAGCCCCAGGTTGTAGTTGGTCTAGTCTATACAAACCAGCCAGGTTGTAGTTGGTCTAGTCTAGTACAAACCAGCCAGGTTGTAGTTGGTCTAGTCTAGTACAAACCAGCCAGGTTGTAGTTGGTCTAGTCTAGTACAAACCAGCCAGGTTGTAGTTGGTCTAATACAAACCAGCCAGGTTGTAGTTGGTCTAATACAAACCAGCCAGGTTGTAGTTGGTCTAGTACAAACCAGCCAGGTTGTAGTTGATTCTATAAACCAGCCAGGTTGTAGTTGGTCTAGTCTAGTACAAACCAGCCAGGTTATAGTTGGTCTAGTCTAGTACAAACCAGCCAGGTTGTAGTTGGTCCAAACCAGGGTTGTAGTTGGTCTAGTCTGACAATTTACAAACCAGTCAGGTTGTGGTGGTCTGGTCTAATACAAACCAACCAGGTTGTAGTTAGTCTAGTCTAATACAAACCAGTCGGGTTGTAGTTGGTCTAGTCTAATACAAACCAGCCAGGTTGTGGTGGTCTAGTCTAATACAAACCAGTCAGGTTATAGTTGGTCTAATACAAACCAGCCAGTTTGTAGTTGGTCTAATACAAACCAGCCAGGTTGTAGTTGGTCTAGTCCAGTACAAACCAGTCAGGTTGTAGTTGGTCTAGTCCAGTACAAACCAGTCAGGTTATAGTTGGTCTAGTCTAGTACAAACCAGCAGGTTATAGTTGAGGGTCTAGTCTAGTACAAACCAGCAGGTTGTAGTTGGTCTAGTCTAATACAAACCAGCCAGGTTGTAGTTGGTCTAGTCTAGTACAAACCAGCCAGGTTGTAATTGGTCTAGTCTAGTACAAACCAGCCAGGTTGTAGTCGGTCCTAATACAAACCAGCAGGTTGTAGTTGGTCTAGTACAAATCAGTCAGGTTGTAGTTGGTCTAATACAAACCAGCCAGGTTATGAGTCGGGTCTAGTACAAACCAGCCAGGTTGTAGTTATGGTCTAGTCTAATACAAACCAGCCAGGTTGTAGTTGGTCTAGTCTAGTACAAACCAGCCAGGTTGTAGTTGGTCTAATACAAACAAGCCAGGTTGTAGTTGGTATAGTCTAGTACAAACCAGCCAGGTTGTAGTTGGTCTAGTCTAGTACAAACCAGCCAGGTTGCTGGTTGGTCTAGTCTGGTACAAACCAGCCAGGTTGTAGTTGGTCTATGCAACCAGCCAGGTTGTAGTTGGTCTAATACAAACCAGCCAGGTTGTAGTTGGTCTAGTACAAACCAGCCAGGTTGTAGTTGGTCTAATACAAACCAGCCAGGTTGTAGTTGGTCTAGTCTAGTACAAAACCAGCCCGGGTTGTAGTTGGTCTAGTCCTAGTACAAACCAACCAGGTTGGCCAGATTGGTCTAGTCTAGTACAAACCAGCCAGGTTGTAGTTGGTCTGGTCTAGTACAAACCAGCCAGGTTGTAGTTGGTCTAGTCTAATACAAACCAGCCAGGTTGTAGTTGGTCTAATACAAACCAGCCAGGTTATAGTTG
>NW_026287497.1:0-10900 GCF_023373465.1 Oncorhynchus keta | reverse complement strand
TGCTGTCTGCAGGCACCAATACACCAATACCCTGCTGTCTGCAGGCACCAATACACCAATACCTGCTGTCTGCAGGCACCCAATGTCCCCTGCTGTCTGCAGGCACCAATACACCAATACCCTGCTGTCTACAGGCACCAATACACCAATACCCTGCTGTCTACAGACACCAATGCCCTGCCTGCAGGCCAATACACCAATGCCCTGCTGTCTGCAGACACCAACACTGCTGTCTGCACCAATACCCTGCTGTCTGCAGACACCAACACACCAATGCCCTGCTGTCTGCAGACACCAACACACCAATACCCTGCTGTCTGCAGGCACCAATACAAATACCCTGCTGTCTACAGGCACCAATGCACAATACCCTGCTGTCTGCAGACACCAATACACCAATACCCTGCTATCTGCAGGCACCAATACACCAATACCCTGCTGTCTGCAGGCACCAACACACCAATACCCTGCTGTCTGCAGACACCAACACACCAATACCCTGCTGTCTGCAGGCACCAGCACACCAATACCTGCTGTCTGCAGACACACCCAATACCCTGCTGTCTGCAGGCACCCAATACATAATGCCCTGCAGTCTGCACCAATACCCTGCTGTCTACAGGCACCAATAATGCCCTGCTGTCTGCAGACACCAATACACCAATACCCTGCTGTCTGCAGACACCAATACACCAATGCCCTGCTGTCTACAAGCACCAAAACACCAATACCCTGCTGTCTGCAGGCACCAATGCCCTGCTGTCTGCAGACACCAATACCAATGCCCTGCTGTCTGCAGGCACCCAATGCCACCTCCTGCTGTCCCTGCAGTCTGCTGTCTACAGACAATACACCAATACCCTGCTGTCTGCAGACACCAATACCCTGCCCTGCTATCTGCAGACACCAATACACTAATACCCTGCTGCCTGCAGGCACCAATACACCAATACCCTGCTGTCTGCAGGCACCAATACCCTGCTGTCTGCAGGCACCAATACCCTGCTGTCTGCAGGCACCCAATACCCTGCTGTCTGCAGACACCAATACCCTGCTGTCTGCAGGCACCAACACACCAATACCCTGCTGTCTGCAGGCACCAATACACCAATACCCTGCTGTCTGCAGACACCAACACACCAATACCCTGCTGTCTACAGACACCAACACACTGCAATACCCTGCTGTCTGCAGGCACCAATACACCAATACCCTGCTGTCTACAGACACAATACCCCTGCTGTCTGCAGACACCAATACAACAATACCCTGCAGGCACCAATCCACTCAATACCCTGCTGTCTACAGGCACCAATACACCAATACCCTGCCCTGCTCTGCAGGCACCAATACACCAATACCCTGCTGTCTGCAGGCACCAATACACCAATAACCTGCTGTCTATATACACCAATACACCAATACCCTGCTGTCTACAGGCACCACACCTGCTGTCTGCAGGCACAATACACCAATACCCTGCTGTCTACAGGCAACAATACCCTGCTGTCTGCAGGCACCAATACACCAATACCCTGCTGTCTACAGACACCAATACCCTGCTGTCTGCAGACACCAATACACCAATACCCTGCTGTCTACAGGCAACAATACCCTGCTGTCTGCAGGCACCAATACACCAATACCCTGCTGTCTACAGACACACAATACCCTGCTGTCTACAGGCACCAATACACCAATACCCTGCTGTCTGCAGGCACCAATACACCAATACCCTGTTGTCTACAGACACAATACCCTGCTGTCTGCAGACACCAATACCTGCTGTCTACAGGCAACAATACCCTGCTGTCTGCAGGCACCAATACACCAATGCCCTGCTGTCTACAGACACAATACCCTGCTGTCTACTGGCACCAATACACAATGCCCTGCTGTCTACTGGCACCAATACACAATACCCTGCTGTCTGCAGACACCAATACCCTGCTGTCTACTGGCACCAATACACAATACCCTGCTGTCTGCAGACACCAATACACCAATACCCTGCTGTCTGCAGACACAATACACCAATACCCTGCTGTCTGCAGGCACCAATACACCAATACCCTGCTGTCTGCAGGCACCAATACACCAATACCCTGCTGTCTGCAGGCACCAATACACCAATACCCTGCTGTCTGCAGGCACCAATACACCAATGCCCTGCTGTCTGCAGGCACCAATACCCTGCTGTCTGCAGGCACCAATACCCTGCTGTCTGCAGGCACCAATATACCAATACCCTGCTGTCTGCAGGCACCAATACCCTGTTGTCTACAGGCACCAATACAACAATACCCTGCAGGCACCAATACAACAATACCCTGCAGGCACCAATACCCTGCTGTCTACAGGCACCAATACACCAATACCCTGCTGTCTGCAGACACCAATACACCAATACCCTGCTGTCTGCAGACACCCAATACAACAATACCCTGCAGGCACCAATCCACCAATACCCTGCTGTCTACAGACACCAACACACCAATACCCTGCTGTCTGCAGGCACCAATACACCAATACCCTGCTGTCTACAGACACCAATACCCTGCTGTCTGCAGACACCAATACAACAATACCCTGCAGGCACCAATCCACCAATACCCTGCTGTCTACAGGCACCAATACACCAATACCCTGCTGTCTGCAGGCACCAATACACCAATACCCCTGCTGTCTGCAGGCACCAATACACCAATAACCTGCTGTCTGCAGGCACCAATACACCAATACCCTGCTGTCTACAGGCACCAATAACCTGCTGTCTGCAGGCACCAATAACCTGCTGTCTGCAGGCACCAATACACCAATACCCTACTGTCTACAGGCACCAATACACAATACCCTGCTGTCTGCAGGCACCAATACACCAATACCCTGTTGTCTACAGACACCAATACCCTGCTGTCTGCAGGCACCAATACACCAATACCCTGCTGTCTACAGGCAACAATACCCTGCTGTCTGCAGGCACCAATACACCAATACCCTGCTGTCTACAGACACCAATACCTGCTGTCTACTGGCCACCGATACACCAATACCCTGCTGTCTACTGGCACCAATACACCAATACCCTGCTGTCTGCAGACACCAATACCCTGCTGTCTACTGGCACCAATACACAATACCCTGCTGTCTACAGGCACCAATACACCAATACCCTGCTGTCTGCAGACACCAATACACTGTCAATACCCTGCTGTCTGCAGGGCACCAATACACCAATACCCTGCTGTCTGCGACCAATACCAATACCCTGCTGTCTGGCAGGCACCAATACACCAATACCCTGCTGTCTGCAGGCAATGCTAATATAATACCCTGCTGTCTGCAGGCACCAATACACCAATACCCTGCTGTCTGCAGGCACCAATACAACCAATACCCTGCTGTCTGCAGGCACCAATACACCAATACCCTGCTGTCTGCAGGGCACCAATACACAATACCCTGCTGTCTACAGGCACCAATAACCAATACCCTGCTGTCTGCAGACACCAATACACCAATACCCTGCTGTCTGCAGGCAGGTACCAATACACCAATACCCTGCTGTCTACAGGCACCAATACACCAATACCCTGCTGTCTGCAGGCACCAATACCCTGCTGTCTGCAGGCACCAATATACCAATACCCTGCTGTCTACAGACACCAATACCTACTGTCTACAGACACCAATACCCTGCTGTCTACAGATACCAACACCTGCTGTCTACAAACACAATACACCAATACTGGTCCCTAAGAAGGCTGTCTGTTACAGGGATCTAGGAGGCTCTAGAGATGGGGTGTACTGGTCCCTGAGAGAAGGCTGTGTATAGACTGATACCTTGTCTGTTACAGGGATCTAGAGGCTCTAGAGATGGGGTGGACTGGTCCCTGAGAGGTTGTGTATAGACTGATACCTTGTCTGTTACAGGGATCTAGAGGAGGCTCTAGAGATGGGAGTGGACTGGTCCCTCAGAGAAGGCTATGCCTGGGCAGAGGATAAGGAGCACTGTGAGGAGTATGGCAGGATGCTGCAGGCCGACCCCAACAAGGTCTCCTCCAAGGCCAAGAAGAGGCCTGCCTCAGGTAACACCACTCCCCTAACTAACCCTGACCCCTGACCCCCAACAAGGGTCTCCTCCAAGGCCAAGAAGAGAGGCCTGCCTCAGGTAACACCACTCCCTAACTAACCCTGACCCCAACAAGGTCTCCTCCAAGGCCAAGAAGAGGGCCTTCCTCAGGTAACACCACACCTAACTAACCCTGACCCCTGACCCCCAACAAGGTCTCCAAGGCCAAGAACAGAGGCTTGCCTCAGGTAACACCACTCCCTAACTAACCCTGACCCCTGACCCCCAACAAGGTCTCCTCCAAGGCCAAGTAGAGAGGCCTGCCTCAGGTAACGCCACTCCCTAACCTGTCCTTTTTCCCAGCTGGGTACTCTGGGGGCAGGAAACCACTACGCTGAGATCTATAATGACCTGTCCTTATTCCAGCTGGGTACTCTGGGGGCAGGGAACCACTACGCTGAGATCCAGGTGGTGGATGAGATCTATAATGACCTGTCCTTATTCCAGCTGGGTACTCTGGGGCAGGGAACCACTACGCTGAGATCTATAATGACCTGTCCTTATTCCAGCTGGGTACTCTGGGGGCAGGGAACCACTACGCTGAGATCAGGTGGTGGATGAGATCTATAATGACTATGCTGCTAAGAAGATGGGCATCGACCACAAGGGCCAGGTGTGTGTGATGATCCACAGTGGCAGCAGGGGGCTGGGCCACCAGGTGGCGACAGGTAGGACTGCTCTCTCTACCCATGTTGGAAATGTGCATTTTTGTTTTGTTTTAAAGAATTGTCTGTAACGTGGTCACTTGTCTGCGTTGCTGCGCGGTGTATTGGTTCTCGTCTTGGTCAGGTTGTTGTTGCTGTTTGTCTGTAACGTGGTCACTTGTCTGCGTTGCTGCGCGGTGTATTGGTTCTCGTCTTGGTCAGGTTGTTGTTGCTGTTTGTCTGTAACGTGGTCACTTGTCTGCGTTGCTGCATGGTGTATTGGTTCTCGTCTTGGTCAGGTTGTTGTTGCTGTTTGTCTGTAACGTGGTCACTTGTCTGCGTTGCTGCGCGGTGTATTGGTTCTCGTCTTGGTCAGGTTGTTGTTGCTGTTTGTCTGTAACGTGGTCACTTGTCTGCGTTGCTGCACGGTGTGTTGGTTCTCGTCTTGGTCAGGTTGTTGTTGCTGTTTGTCTGTAACGTGGTCACTTGTCTGCGTTGCTGCGCGGTGTATTGGTTCTCGTCTTGGTCAGGTTGTTGTTGCTGTTTGTCTGTAACGTGGTCACTTGTCTGCGTTGCTGCGCGGTGTATTGGTTCTCGTCTTGGTCAGGTTGTTGTTGCTGTTTGTCTGTAACGTGGTCACTTGTCTGCGTTGCTGCATGGTGTATTGGTTCTCGTCTTGGTCAGGTTGTTGTTGCTGTTTGTCTGTAACGTGGTCACTTGTCTGCGTTGCTGCGCGGTGTATTGGTTCTCGTCTTGGTCAGGTTGTTGTTGTTGTTGTTTATCAATGACTTACCTGGTTAAATAAAGGGAAAAATATGCATTGATCTGTTTTAGAATAAGACTGTTACTTTACCAAAGCACCAAAGCAGTACCAGGTACCAAAGCATTTCTGCAACCTCGAAGGTCCCCAAGAACACAGTGGTCTCCATCATTCTTAAATGGAAGAAGTTTGGAACGACCAAGAAGACTCTTTCCTAGAGCTGGTCACCTGGCCAAACTGAGCAATCGGGGAGATGGTCCTTGGTCAGGGAGGTGACCAAGAACCCGATGGTCACTCTGACAGAGCTCCAGAGTTCCTCTGTGGATATGGGAGATCCTTCCAGAAGGACAACCATCTCTGCAGCACTCCACCAATCAGGTCTTTATGGTAGAGTGGGGAGACGGAAGCACTCCTCAGTAAAAAGACACATGACAACCTGCTATGAGTTTTCCTGAAGGCACCTAAAGGACTCAGACCATGAGAAACAAGATTTTCTGGTCTGATGAAACCAAGGTTGGACTCTTGGCCTGAATGCCAAGCGTCATGTCTGGAGGAAACCTGGCACCATCCCTACGGTGAAGCATGGTGGTGGCAGCATCATGCTGTGGGGATGTATTTCAGCGGCAGGGACTGGGAGACTGGATCGAGGGAAAGATGAACGGAGCAAAGTACAGAGATCCTTGATGAAAACCTGCTCCAGAATACTCATGACCTCAGACTGGGGCGAAGGTTCACCTTCCAACAGGACAAACAACCTTAAGCACACAGCCAAGACAACGCAAGAGTGGCTTTAGGACAAGTCTGTCCTTGAGTGGCCCAGCCGGAGCCCAGACTTGAACCTGATCGAACATCTCTGGAGAGACCTGAAAAATAGCTGTGCAGCGACGCTCCCCATCCAACCTGACAGAGCTTGAGAGGATCTGCAGAGAAGAATGGGAGAAACTCTCCAAATACAGGTGTGCCAAGCTTGTTGCGTCATACCCAAAGAAGACTCGAGGCTGTAATCACTGTAATCACTGAATTAAGGGTCTGAGTACTTAGGTAAATGTGATATTGTTTTTTTTATAAATTAGCAAAAATCTTTTTACTTTGTCATTATGGGGCATTGTGGGGGGACAATTTAATCCATTTTTAGAACAAGGCTAACCCTAACAAAATGTGGAAAAGTCAAGGGGTCTGAATACTTCCTGAAGCCACTGAAGAACAACCCTTGAATAATTAGGTGTCAACTTTGACTGGTACCGTATATGTTCTGGTAGATGCCTGGTTGCCATGGAGAAGGCGATGAAGCGAGACAAGATCCAGGTGAACGATCGTCAGCTGGCGTGCGCCCGTATCTTTTCAGAGGAGGACAAGACTACCTGAAAGGAATGGCCGCCGCCGGCACCTATGCCTGGGTCAAGCGTTCTTCTATGACCTTCCTCACACGACAGGTAACTGACCCTACCTGACCGCACCTGAGACGGGTAACTGACCCTACCTGACCGCACCTGAGACGGGTAACTGACCCTACCTGACCGCACCTGAGACGGGTAACTGACCTTACCTGACCGCACCTGAGACAGGGTAACTGACCCTACCTGACCGCACCTGAGACAGGTAACTGACTCCCACCTGAGACAGGTAACTGACCCCCACCTGAGACGGGTAACTGACCCTAACTGACCGGACCTGAGAGACAGGTAACTTACCCCACCTGAGACGGGTAACTGACCCCACCTGAGACAGGTAACTGACCCCACCTGAGACAGGTGTACTGACCCCACCTGAGACAGGTAACTGACCCCACCTGAGACAGGTAACTGACCCCACCTGAGACAGGTAATCACCCTACCCGAGACAGTGTAACCGACCACTCCAGTGTGATTCTCCGTGCGTCTCTGTCTCCCTCCAGGCGTTTGCCAAGGTGTTCACCACCACTCCTGATGACCTGGTTTGCATGTGATCTCATGACGTGTCTCATAACACGCTTAAGGTGGAGGAACACATGGTAGATGGGAAACAGAAGACTCTGCTGCTGCATCGCAAGGGATCCACCCGGGCCTTCCCTCCACACCACCCCTCATCCCTGTAGACTACCAGGTACCCCTTCATCCACCCGGCCTTCCTCCACACCACCCCTCATCCCTGTGGACTACCAGGTACCCCTCATCCCCTGTAGACTACCAGGTACCCCCTTCATCCCTGTAGACTACCAGGTACCCCCTTCATCCTGTGGACTACCAGGTGCCCCTCATCCACCGGGCCTTCCTCCACACCCCCTCATCCTGTGGACTACCAGGTGCCCCTTCATCCACCCGGCCTTCCTCCACACCACCCCTCATCCTGTAGACTACCAGGTTTTTACCCTCATCCCTGTGGACTACCAGGTACACCCCTCGTCCCTGTAGACTACCAGGTGCTCCCCTCATCCACCCGGGCCTTCCTCCACACCACCCCTCATCCCTGTAGACTACCAGGTGCCCCACACTCCCTCATCCCTGTAGACTACCAGGTGCCCCTTCATCCCTGTAGACTACCAGGTACCCCCTCATCCCTGTAGACTACCAGGTACCCCCTTCATCCACCGGACCTTCCCTCCACACCACCCCCCTCATCCCTGTAGACTACCAGGTACCCCCTCATCCCTGTAGACTACCAGGTACACCCTCATCCCTGTAGACTACCAGGTACCCCTCATCCACCCGGGCCTTCCCTCCACACCACCCCTCATCCCTGTAGACTACCAGGTACCCCCTTCATCCACCCGGGCCTTCCCTCCACACCACACCCTCATCCCTGTAGACTACCAGGTACCCCTTCATCCACCCGGGCCTTCCTCCACACCACCCCTCATCCCTGTAGACTACCAGTACCCCCTCATCCCTGTGGACTACCAGGTACCCCTTCATCCACCCGGGCCTTTTATATCTCCACACCACTCCCCTCGTCCTGTGGACTACCAGGTGCACCCCCTTCATCCACCCGGGCCTTCCCTCACCTGTGGACTACCCTCATCCTGTGGACTACCAGGTGCCCCCCTCATCCTCCACACCACCCCCTCATCCTGTAGACTACCAGGTACACCCCTCATCCCTGTAGACTACCAGGTACACCCTCATCCCTGTAGACTACCACAGTACCCCATCCCTGTAGACTACCAGGTACACCCTCTCATCCCTGTGGACTACCAGGTACACCCCTCATCCCTGTAGACTACCAGGCCACTCATCCCTGTAGACTACCAGGTACACCCTCATCCCTGTAGACTACCAGGTACCCCCCTCATCCCTGTAGACTACCACGTACACCTCATCCCTGTAGACTACCAGGTACCCCCTCATCCCTGTAGACTACCAGGTACACTCCCCTCATCCCTGTAGACTACCAGGTACCCCCTCATCCCTGTAGACTACCAGTTACACCCCCCATCCCTGTAGACTACCAGGTACACCTCTCATCCCTGTGACTACCAGGTACCCCCTCATCCCTGTAGACTACCAGGTACCCCTTCATCCACTGGCCTTCCCTCCACACTGCACCCCTCATCCCTGTAGACTACCAGGTACCCCTCATCCCTGTAGACTACCAGGTACACCCTCATCCTGTAGACTACCAGGTACCCCCCTCATCCACCCAGGCCTTCCTCCACACCACCCCCTCATCCCTGTAGACTACCAGGTACTCCCTTCATCCACCCCCCCTCCACACCACCCCTCATCCCTGTAGACTACCAGGTACCCCCTTCATCCACCCGGGCCTTCCCTCCACACCACCCCCTCATCCCTGTAGACTACCAGGTACTCCTCATCCCTGTAGACTACCAGGTACCCCTCATCCACCCGGGCCTTCCTCCACACCACTCCCTCATCCCTGTAGACTACCAGGTACACCCTCATCCCTGTAGACTACCAGGTACACCCTCATCCCTGTAGACTACCAGGTACACCCCTCATCCCTGTAGACTACCAGGTACACCCTCATCCCTGTAGACTACCAGGTACTCCCTCATCCCTGTAGACTACCAGGTACTCCCTCATCCCTGTAGACTACCAGGTACCCTCATCCCTGTAGACTACCAGGTACACCCTCATCCCTGTAGACTACCAGGTCCCTCTCCATCCTCATCCCTGTAGACTACCAGGTACCCCCTCCCCTCATCCCTGTAGACTACAGGTACACCCCTCATCCCTGTAGACTACCAGGTACACCCCCTCATCCCTGTAGACTACCAGGTACACCCCCTCATCCCTGTAGACTACCAGGTACCCCCTCATCCCTGTAGACTACCAGGTACACCCCTTCATCCCTGTAGACTACCAGGTACCCTTCATCCCTGTAGACTACCAGGTACACCCCCTCATCCCTGTAGACTACCAGGTACCCCCTCATCCCTGTAGACTACCAGGTACACCCCCTCATCCCTGTAGACTACCAGGTACCCCCTCATCCCTGTAGACTACCAGGTACCCCCTCATCCCTGTAGACTACCAGGTACTCCTCTCATCCCTGTAGACTACCAGGTACTCCTCATCCCTGTAGACTACCAGGTACCCCCTCATCCCTGTAGACTACCAGGTACACCCCTCATCCCTGTAGACTACCAGGTACTCCTCATCCCTGTAGACTACCAGGTGCACCCCCTCATCCCTGTAGACTACCAGGTACACCCCATCCCTGTAGACTACCAGGTACTCCTCTCATCCCTGTAGACTACCAGGCACCTCATCCCTGTAGACTACCAGGTACTCCCTCTCCATCCCTGTAGACTACCAGGCACTCCTCATCCCTGTAGACTACCAGGTACTTCCTCTCATCCCTGTAGACTAACAGGTACACCCCTCATCCCTCATCCCTGTAGACTACCAGGTACCTCCCTCATCCCTGTAGACTACCAGGTACTCCTCTCATCCCTGTAGACTACCAGGTACCCCTCATCCCTGTAGACTACCAGGTACACCCTCATCCCTGGACTACCAGGTACACTCCTCATCCCTGTGGACTACCAGGTACACTCCCTCCCCCTGTGACTACCAGGTACTCCCCTTCATCCCTGTAGACTACCAGGTACACCCCCTCATCCCTGTAGACTACCAGGTACACCCCTCATCCCTGTAGACTACCAGGTACACCCCCTCATCCCTGTAGACTACCAGGTACCCCCTCATCCTGTAGACTACCAGGTACCCCCTACCAGGTCATCCCTGTAGACTACCAGGTACATCCCCTCATCCCTGTAGACTACCAGGTACCCCTCATCCCTGTAGACTACCAGGTACCCTCCTCATCCCTGTAGACTACCAGGTACACCCCTCATCCCTGTAGACTACCCCTTCATCCCTGTAGACTACTAGGTACACCTCATCCCTGTAGACTACCAGGTAC
>NW_026287496.1:0-5465 GCF_023373465.1 Oncorhynchus keta | reverse complement strand
TTGTTGTTGTTGATATTGTTATTGATTGATTTAATATTGTTATTGTTGTTGATATTGTTATTGTTATTGTTGTTGTTAGTGTTATTGATATTGTTATTGTTGTTGATATTGTTTCATGATATTGTTATTGGGAAGGAATATTAACATTGTTATTGTTGCGATATTGCGGTTCCCAGTGTATTGACCTGTGTTACACGTGACCAATAAAGTTTGATTTGATGGTAGTGTGTGGTGAGGGAAAATGGCACTGTGTGTGTGTGGCAGCCACAGTTCAAGTGTGTGTGTTAAAACACTCCTATAAAGTGTGTCTGTGCATCTGTGTGTGTGTGTCTGTAAATGTTCTCAAGTGTGTGTGTGTGTGTGTGTGTGTGTGGGCACGGTGTGTGTGTGTGGGCACGTGTGTGTGTGTGGGCACGATGTGTGTGGGCACGGTGTGTGTGTGTGGGCATCGTGTGTGTGTAAGTGTGTGTGTGTGTGTGTGTGTGGGTGTGTGTGTGTGTGTGTGTGTGTGTGTGTGTGTGTGCGTGTGTGTGTGTGTGTGTGTGTGTGTGTGTGTGTGTGTGTGTGTGTGTGTCTGTGTCTGTGTGTGTCTGTGTCTGTGTCTGTGCGTGTGTGCTGTGCGTGTATATTCTGTTATCTACTTCCTGTTCTCGTATTAGTCATATACTGTATATTCTGTTATCTACTTCCTGTTCTCGTATTAGTCATACTGTATATCCTGGTATCTACATCCTTGTTAGTTTGGGACTTTCTGTTGAGTGTTTGATTCTTGATTGATATTGTGTTATTGATATTGATATTGTTGTTGATATTGTTATTGTTATTGTTATGTGATGTGTGATATTGATATTGTTGTGTGATATTGTTATTGTTATTGTTATTGTTATTGTTATTGTTATCTGTATGTTGTTGATATTGATATTGGTATTGGTATTGGTACTGATACTGTTACTGTTATTGATACTGTTCTGTGTGTGTACTTATCATTGTTGTTGTTATCTGTGTACTGTTGTTGATATTGTTGTTGTTATTGTTGTTGTTATTGTTGTTTGATATTGTTATGTCTATATGTGTTGTTCTGGTACTGGCATTGTTACGTGTTATTGATATCTAATACTGTTGATGATACTGTTATTGTTGTTGATATTGATATTGTTAGTGGTATTGTTATTGATATTGATATTGTTACTTGATTTTTATTGATGTTGTTGATTGATATTGTTATTGATATTGATATTGTTATTGTTGTTGTTATTGTTATTGTTGTTGATATTGTTATTTATATTGTTGTTGATATTGGCATTGTTACTGTTATTGTTATTAATATTGTTGCTGATATTGTTATTGTTATTGATATTGTTGTTCGTGTATTGATATTGTTGTTGTTATTGTTAGTGTTATTGTTTTATTATATTGTTATTGTTGTTGATATTGTTATTGTTATTGTTTATGATATAGTTATTGTTATTGTTGATATTGTTGTTGGTATTGATATTGTTATTGTTATTGATATTAATATTGTTATTGTTGTTGATATTGTTGTTGTTGTTGATATTGTTATTGTTTGTTGATACAGAAGGATTATTATTGCTGTTGATATTGTTATTGTTGTTGGGTTGTTGTTAGTGTTATTGATATTGTTATTGTTTGTTCCATATTGTTCCATGATATTGTTACTGTTCTTGCGCTGCGTTGTTGAGGAGAGTTAGCGAGCAGGAATTCCAGTGTACCGTGTTCACGTGACCAATCAAGTTTGATTTGATGGTAGTGTGGTGAGGAAGGGAGAGGGAAGCTCAGAGGCAGCCAACAGTTCAAGACAAGGGTCTGGTTAAAACACTCCTATAAAGTCACTTTAATGGCTCTAAGCCCAGCCAACAGCGAGTCCAAATCAAGTCAGAGATGAAATGCCTGGATTAGGACCTTCAAGATGGTGAAAATGGCACGGTGTTGTGTGAACCTACAGGCACACCGTGTGTGTGTGTGGCAGAGGTGTTGTGTGTGGGCCACGGTGTGTGCTCTGGGAGGAGGACACGGTGTGTGTGTGATGGGCACGGTGTGTGTGTGAGGAAACGGAGCTCCGTCTTGCTGAGTTCAGTTGAGGTGTGATCCGTGTTGTGTGTGGCCAGACATGGTGTGTGATGCCACCTGGTCATCAGAAGGGCAAAGGTGTGTGTGTGTGTGTGCATAGCAATGATGTGTCCATGTGAGTTATGTCCGCCAAGTGACTTGGTGTGTGCGAGAATGTGTGCCTAGAACAGTGTGTGGGACACCAGTGTGTGCGTGGTGAGAGACGTGCGCCACGCCACCTGGTAGGAAGTGTGTGGTAGTGTGCGTGTGTGTGTGTGTGTGTGTGTGTGTGGAGGATCTGTGTGTGTGTATCTGTGTCTGTGTGTGTGTGGAGGAGTGTGTGTGTGTGTGTGTATCCGTGTGTGTGTGTGCATGTGTGTGACTGTGTGTGTGTGTGTGTATCTGTGTGTGTGTGTGTGTGTGTGTGTGTGGATCTTGTGTGTATCTGGTGTGTGTGTGTGTGTGTCTGTGTGTGTGTGTGTGTGTGCAACTCTGTGTGTGTGTGTGTGTGTGTGTGTGTGTGCCATCTGTGTGTGTGTTGTGTGTGTGTGTGTGTGTGTGTGTGTGTGTGTGTGTGTGTGTGTATCAAGTGTGTGTTTGTTGTGTGTCTGTGTGTGTGTGTGTGTATCTGTGTGTGTGTGTGAGGGGAGAGAGAGAGGTCTGTGTGTGTGTGTGTGTGTATCAGTGTGTGTGTGTGTGTGTGTGTGTGTGGATCTGTGTATCCAGTGTGTGTGTGTGTGTGTGTGTGTGTGTGTGTGTGTGTGTGTGTGTGTGTGTGTGTGTGTGTGTGTGTGTGTGTGTCTGTGTCTATGTGTGTCTTGTCTGTGTCTGTGCGTGTGTGCGTGACAGTGTATATTCTGTTATCTACTGCCTGTTCTCGTATTAGTCATTTTCCTCCATTCTGTTATCTACTTCCTGTTCTCGTTACTTAGTCATACTGTAATATCCTGGTATCTTATTGTTGTTAGTTTGGGATTTTTCTATTGAGTGTTTGATATTGATTGATATTGTTATTGATATTGATATTGTTGTTGATATTGTTATTGTTATTGTTATTGATATTGATATTGATATTGTTGTTGATATTGTTATTGTTATTGATATTAATTGTTGATATGTTATTGTTATTGATTATTTGTTGCCGATACTGATATTGTTGTTGTTATTGTTAGTGTTATTGTTTATTGATATTGTTATTGTTACTGATATTGTTATTGGCATGATATAGTTATTGTTGTTGTTATTGATATTGTTGTTGTTGATATTGTTGTTGTTATTGATATGTTGTTATTGTTGTTGATATTGTTATTTATATTGTTGTTGGTATTGGCATTGTTACATTTACATTTACATTTAAGTCATTTAGCAGACGCTCTTATCCAGAGCGACTTACAAATTGGTGCATACACCTTATGACAACCAGTGGAACAGCCACTTGCATCTAAATCTTGTTGGGGGAGAAGGGGGGTGAGAAGGATTACTTACCCTTACTTACCCTATCCTAGGTATTCCTTGAAGAGGTGGGGTTTCAGGTGTCTCCGGAAGGTGGTGATTGACTCCGCTGTCCTGGCGTCGTGAGGGAGTTTGTTCCACCATTGGGGGCCAGAGCAGCGAACAGTTTTGACTGGGCTGAGCGGGAACTGTACTTCCTCAGTGGTAGGGAGGCGAGCAGGCCAGAGGTGGATGAACGCAGTGCCCTTGTTTGGGTGTAGGGCCTGATCAGAGCCTGGAGGTACTGAGGTGCCGTTCCCCTCACAGCTCCGTAGGCGAGCACCATGGTCTTGTAGCGGATGCGAGCTTCAACTGGAAGCCAGTGGAGAGAGCGGAGGAGCGGGGTGACGTGAGAGAACTTGGGAAGGTTGAACACCAGACGGGCTGCGGCGTTCTGGATGAGTTGTAGGGGTTTAATGGCACAGGCAGGGAGCCCAGCCAACAGCGAGTTGCAGTAATCAAGACGGGAGATGACAAGTGCCTGGATTAGGACCTGCGCCGCTTCCTGTGTGAGGCAGGGTCGTACTCTGCGGATGTTGTAGAGCATGAACCTACAGGAACGGGACACCGCCTTGATGTTAGTTGAGAACGTCAGGGTGTTGTCCAGGATCACGCCAAGGTTCTTAGCGCTCTGGGAGGAGGACACAATGGAGTTGTCAACCGTGATGGCGAGATCATGGAACGGGCAGTCCTTCCCGGGAGGAAGAGGAGCTCCGTCTTGCTGAGGTTCAGCTTGAGGTGGTGATCCGTCATCCACACTGATATGTCTGCCAGACATGCAGAGATGCGATTCGCCACCTGGTCATCAGAAGGGGGAAAGGAGAAGATTAATTGTGTGTCGTCTGCATAGCAATGATAGGAGAGACCATGTGAGGTTATGACAGAGCCAAGTGACTTGGTGTATAGCGAGAATAAGAGAGGGCCTAGAACAGAGCCCTGGGGGACACCAGTGGTGAGAGCGCGTGGTGAGGAGACAGATTCTCGCCACGCCACCTGGTAGGAGCGACCTGTCAGGTAGGACGCAATCCAAGCGTGGGCCGCGCCGGAGATGCCCAACTCGGAGAGGGTGGAGAGGAGGATCTGATGGTTCACAGTATCGAAGGCAGCCGATAGGTCTAGAAGGATGAGAGCAGAGGAGAGAGAGTTAGCTTTAGCAGTGCGGAGCGCCTCCGTGATACAGAGAAGAGCAGTCTCAGTTGAATGACTAGTCTTGAAACCTGACTGATTTGGATCAAGAAGGTCATTCTGAGAGAGATAGCGGTAGAGCTGGCCAAGGACGGCACGCTCAAGAGTTTTGGAGAGAAAAGAGAGAAGGGATACTGGTCTGTAGTTGTTGACATCGGAGGGATCGAGTGTAGGTTTTTTCAGAAGGGGTGCAACTCTCGCTCTCTTGAAGACGGGAGGGACGTAGCCAGCGGTCAGGGATGAGTTGATGAGCGAGGTAAGGTAAGGGAGAAGGTCTCCGGAAATGGTCTGGAGAAGAGAGGAGGGGATAGGGTCAAGCGGGCAGGTTGTTGGGCGGCCGGCCGTCACAAGACGCGAGATTTCATCTGGAGAGAGAGGGGAGAAAGAGGTCAGAGCATAGGGTAGGGCAGTGTGAGCAGAACCAGCGGTGTCGTTTGACTTAGCAAACGAGGATCGGATGTCATCGACCTTCTTTTCAAAATGGTTGACGAAGTCATCTGCAGAGAGGGAGGAGGGAGGGGGGAGGATTCAGGAGGGAGGAGAAGGTGGCAAAGAGCTTCCTAGGGTTAGAGGCAGATGCTTGGAATTTAGAATGGTAGAAAGTGGCTTTAGCAGCAGAGACAGAGGAGGAAAATGTAGAGAGGAGGGAGTGAAAGGATGCCAGGTCCGCAGGGAGGCGAGTTTTCCTCCATTTCCGCTCGGCTGCCCGGAGCCCTGTTCTG
>NW_026287495.1:117500-212580 GCF_023373465.1 Oncorhynchus keta | reverse complement strand
GTCTATACATATATAATTAAATATATATATATATACATACATATTTAAATATATGCACATACATACATACATGCATAAATACATTCATATGTAAAGATATATATACATACCTACTTAAATATATATATACACATTTATACATGCATACATATTTAAATATATATACATACATACATATTTCTCCCTCTCTAGTTATACTGTTCTCTCTCTTTATTTCTAGTTATACTATTCTCTCTATATCTCTAGTTATACAGTTCTCTCTATCTCTAGTTATACTGTTCTCTCTCTTTATCTCTAGTTATACTATTCTCTCTGTATCTCTAGTTATACAGTTCTCTCTATATATCTTGTTATAGCTAACTTGGTGTAGAATTTATTAAATAACTCAGGTTGAATCAGGCCCTGGAGCCTTGCTGCCCTGCATTGACTTGATAGACTGAACAACTTCTTCAAGGCTGAGAGGAGAATCCTGGTCACCTGCAGCCTCAACTGTGGGAGTCTCCAGTTCACCCAGAAGTGTATTTATATGCCTGTATCTGATGGAAATGCAGACGTATACAGGGAGGAATATAAATATTTTAAGGTATCATTGATCCCCCGTAGTATCATAAATCAAGCTATGAGAGGAATCTTTAATTTGGGGAATCAGATGGGTATGTTTTAATTTGTGTGCGAGCAGAAGACTTGCCCTGTTGCCATATTCATAGTAGATACCACGTGAATGCAATAGTAACCGTTCTGCATCTATAGTGGACACGAGAATGAAATCAGATAAGTGTTGCTTATATAGCTCTGGACATGGCGTCAGGGCATATTGATGGTCTGAGTTAAGGTTGGCTTTAGAGTTCTTCTAGTTTAGATTCCCCACTTTTGTTTAAATGAGAAGAATAAGAAATATGTTATCTTTAACCTGTTACTCCTACCCCCTACTTTTTCGAACATTCTGTTAAAAATCTGATTAGTATGTGTGGATAGAAAACACTCAGACGTTTATAAAACTGGTTAAATCACGGCTGTGACTATAACAGAACGTGCGTTTCATCGAAAAGTGCAGGAAAATCTGATCACTGAAAATGGAAAAATATATCCATGCGCCACTTCAAACGATTGATAAAGGTGATCCACATTAAATGGGGCCGAGGTTGCAATACCTACAGCTTCCACACGATGTCAACAGTCTTGTCATTTGCCTAGGCTTTGTTTCTTGGTCAAACGAAGAAGAGACAGCCCATTTCTTCAGGTCTCCGACCGGATATTTTGGTTGAGATTTACCCGGACATTATTTCCAGACGTACAGCTATAGAATATACATCGCCTCGTGATCAATTTGATCGCTTATTAACGTTTACTAATACCTAAAATTGCATTACAAAAGTATTTCGAAGTGTTTTGTGAAAGTTTATCGTCAACTTTTTTAATTTAAAAAAAATGACGTTACGTTATAAAACGCCATTTTTTTCGTTGATCACACAGTCTTCATAGATCGATATCTAGGCTATATATGGACCGATTTAATCGAAGGAAAGACCCAATAGTGTTTATGGGACATCTAGGAGTGCCAACAAAGAAGATGGTCAAAGGTAATGAATGTTTTATATTTTATTTGTGCGTTTTGTGTAGCGCCGACTATGCTAATTGTTTTGTTTACGTGTCCTGCAGGTCTTTTGGGGTGTTACATGCATCAGATAATAGCTTCTCATGCTTTCGCCGAAAAGCATTTTAAAAATCTGACTTGTTGCCTGGATTCACAACGAGTGTAGCTTTAATTCAATACCCTGCATGTGTATTTTAATGAACGTTTGAGTTTTAACTAGTACTATTAGCATTTAGCGTAGCGCATTTGCATTTCCAGATGTCTAGATGGGACGCCTGCGTGTCAGGTAGGAGCAAGAGGTTAAGCCTTAAGTGATTCCCATAAGAGAGAATAGAGAGGTTGAGCTATACTGTTCTCTCTATATCTCTAGTTATACTGTTCTCTATCTCCCTCTCTGTTTTCTCTATGTCCGATTTGAAAAAAGAAAATGAATGTATGCACACATGACTGTAAGTCGCTTTGGATAAAAGCGTCTGCTAAATGGCATATATTATTATTATTATTATCAACAGAAGCAGAGATATCGTTACAGAAACCTCCAACAGAGAGGAGGAGGAGTTTGTCCTGAAGCAGAGATATCGTTACAGAAACCTCCAACAGAGAGGAGGTGGAGTTTGTCCTGAAGCAGAGATATCGTTACAGAAACCTCCAACAGAGAGGAGGAGGAGTTTGTCCTGAAGCAGAGATATCGTTACAGAAACCTCCAACAGAGAGGAGGAGGAGTTTTTCCTGAAGCAGAGATATCGTTACAGAAACCTCCAACAGAGAGGAGGTGGAGTTTGTCCTGAAGCAGAGATATCGTTACAGAAACCTCCAACAGAGAGGAGGAGGAGTTTGTCCTGAAGCAGAGATATCGTTACAGAAACCTCCAACATAGAGGAGGAGGAGTTTGTCCTGAAGCAGAGATATTGTTACAGAAACCTCCAACAGAGAGGAGGAGGAGTTTGTCCTGAAGCAGAGATATCGTTACAGAAATCTCCAACAGAGAGGAGGAGGAGTTTGTCCTGAAGCAGAGATATCGTTACAGAAACCTCCAACAGAGAGGAGGTGGAGTTTGTCCTGAAGCAGAGATATCGTTACAGAAACCTCCAACAGAGAGGAGGAGGAGTTTGTCCTGAAGCAGAGATATCGTTACAGAAACCTCCAACATAGAGGAGGAGGAGTTTGTCCTGAAGCAGAGATATCGTTACAGAAACCTCCAACAGAGAGGAGGAGGAGTTTGTCCTGAAGCAGAGATATCGTTACAGAAACCTCCAACAGAGAGGAGGAGGAGTTTGTCCTGAAGCAGAGATATCGTTACAGAAACCTCCAACAGAGAGGAGGAGGAGTTTGTCCTGATAGGACATGATGTCGAAGTTAAAGGTCCATGGTCAGAATTTACAATGGGTACATATTCACAAGAGGTGACATTTGGAAGTAACTTGTGATCAATAAAGAAATAGTCAATATGAGAAAAAGAAAAGAAAGAATACTCTCTTGCCTGGGGATTCTGAAATCTCCAGGGATCTGTACACCCATTCTGAGCAATAAAATCTAAGAAGGACTTTGACATAGCAGAAGGAGACATAGTTCTGGGGTTGCAGCGATCTTAAGCCGGGCTAATAACACAATTCAGATCCCTGCCAAATATCAAAAGATGGGTGTTCAGAGAAGGGATTTTCCCCAAGCAACCCATTGGCAAATTCAACATAATTAAAATTGTGAGGACATACACTGGTCAATATTACAGGTGTGACGTAGAAGTCCGTCACTGGCCGCGGGCAGCATTTGGTTCTTTAACGCACACACATATTCATCACTCCTCCCTGCGCCATTATAAGATAAGTTAACAATGTGGGTCGACACACAAATTAACTTCTGTCTTGGTGCATGCATTTCACACTTGTCAGTGTTCATATTTGAGAGATACAATAATTATTATACTTATCAATGTTGTGGATGAGCGCATTGTTTGTTTGTTCTGTTCCTCTCTCTCCATCTCTGTAGCTTCCGGGTATGCTGGAAAAGGACCCGAGCTAAGGGAATTGGGTTGGCTTTATAGTGCCTGTCCCAAATGGCTCATTAATGCATATGGGCATATTGAAAGATATTGTCAGTAGGGATGTAATGTTGTAAATGTTATGTTGTGATATTGTTTAAAACCGTGTTGCAATGTATATCCTTTAGTATGTTTAGTTCATGGAAAATGTAGGTTTGTATTGTTAATTGATTAATTAATTAGGGTTAATTGTTCTGAGGGGAGGGGCTAGCCCTACAAAAGGAGCCTCTCTTTCAGTCATAGGAGGTTATTTTGGATTGAGCTGTGGATGGGGCAGCATTGTTTTTAAGCTGTCCCATAAGGTAGACGTTGATGGCAGTACTGTTGTTTTTTTGTTCCGGAATTCACTTGTAAATAAACACCTTTGCACAGAAGAACTTTTGCGGTTCCGCCATCTTTTTATTTTGATAGAGGTTAGGTTATCCAGTTTAGCCTTCTGGCCTACTCTACGTGACAACAGGTGTGTGTCAAATGGTTGCAGTTATGAATAAATATCTCCCATTACCATCTGAAATAACATTAGCAGTAGAGAAATTTATTATTTCACTAACCAAAATTGCAACCCCTCTGGCTTTTCTTTGGAAAAACTGACTGAACCTGGAGTTTTGTAGCCTTGAGTGATCTTTAATGCGTAAATGAGTCTCTTGTAAAAAATACCACATCTGCTTTTAGCTTTTTCAAATGGAAGAAGACCCTAGAAGAGGATTGTTCATTGTGCATTCCAAGAAAAAGGCTTTATGGGATTGGGCCTACCTATTCCTATATTACTATTATTAGCGATGGTAGCCATATAAAATATGGAAAAAGGTGTGAAAACAAACCAAGCGTTTTCAAAGATAACAGAGAAAACAGATGAAAAATTGAAAGAAAAAAACCCAAATAGGACCAAAACAGGTCACTCCTCCTCAACCCTCCCCTCCCACCCAACCCAAAGTCTCCTCCCCTCCCACCCAACCCAAAGTCTCCTCCCCTCCCACCCAACCCAAAGTCTCCTCCCCTCCCAACCAACCCAAAGTCTCCTCCCCCTCCCACCCAACCCAAAGTCTCCTCCCCCTCCCACCCAACCCAAAGTCTCCTCCCCTCCCACCCAACCCAAAGTCTCCCCCCCCTCCCACCCAACCCAAAGTCTCCTCCCCTCCCACCCAACCCAAAGTCTCCTCCCCTCCCACCCAACCCAAAGTCTCCTCCCCTCCCAACCAACCCAAAATCTCCTCCCCCTCCCATCTAACCCAAAGTCTCCTCCCCTCCCACCCAACCTCAAAGTCTCCTCCCCTCCCACCCAACCCAAAGTCTCCTCCCCTCCCACCCAACCCAAAGTCTCCTCCCCTCCCACCCAACCTCAAAGTCTCCTCCCCTCCCACCCAAACTCAAAGTCTCCTCCCCCTCCCACCCAACCTCAAAGTCTCCTCCCCTCCCACCCAACCTCAAAGTCTCCTCCCCCCCACCCAACCCAAAGTCTCCTCCTCCCACCCAACCCAAAGTCTCCTTCCCCTCCCACCCAACCCAATGTCTCCTCCCCTCCCCCAACCCAAAGTCTCCTCCCTCCCACCCAACCCAAAGTCTCCTCCCCTCCCAACCAACCCCAAAGTCTCCTCCCCCTCCCCTCCCAACCAACCCAAAGTATCCTCCCCTCCCACCCAACCTCAAAGTCTCCTCCCCCTCCCACCCAACCCAAAGTCTCCTCCCCTCCCACCCAACCCAAAGTCTCCTCCCCTCCCATCTAACCCAAAGTCTCCTCCTCCCACCCAACCTCAAAGTCTCCTCCCCTCCCACCCAACCCAAAGTCTCCTCCCCTCCCACCCAACCCAAAGTCTCCTCCTCCCACCCAAACTCAAAGTCTCCTCCCCTCCCACCCAAACTCAAAGTCTCCTCCCCCTCCCACCCAACCTCAAAGTCTCCTCCTCCCACCCAACCTCAAAGTCTCCACCCCTCCCACCCAACCCAAAGTCTCCTCCCCCTCCCACCCAACCCAAAGTCTCCTCCCCTCCCACCCAACCCAAAGCCTCCTCCCCCTCCCACCCAACACAAAGTCTCCTCCCCTCCCACCCAACCCAAAGTCTACTCCCCTCCCACCCAACCCAAAGTCTCCTCCCCCTCCCACCCAACCCAAAGTCTCCTCCCCTCCCAACCAACCCAAGTCTCCTCCCCTCCCACCCAACCCAAAGTCTCCTCCCCTCCCACCCAACCCAAAGTCTCCTCCTCCCACCCAACCCAAAGTCTCCTCCCCTCCCAACCAACCCAAAGTCTCCTCCTCCTCCCACCCAACCCAAAGTCTCCTCCCCCTCCCACCCAACCCAAAGTCTCCTCCCCTCCCACCCAACCCAAAGTCTCCTCCTCCCAACCAATCCAAAGTCTCCTCCCCTCCCACCCAACCCAAAGTCTCCTCCCCTCCCACCCAACCCAAAGTCTCCTCCCCCTCCCACCCAACCCAAAGTCTCCTCCCCTCCCACCCAACCCAAAGTCTCCTCCCCTCCCAACCAACCCAAAGTCTCCTCCCCTCCCACCCAACCCAAAGTCTCCTCCCCTCCCACCCAACCCAAAGTCTCCTCCTCCCACCCAACCCAAAGTCTCCTCCTCCCACCCAACCCAAAGTCTCCTCCCCTCCCACCCAACCCAAAGTCTCCTCCCCTCCCACCCAACCCAAAGTCTCCTCCTCCCACCCAACCCAAAGTCTCCTCCCCTCCCAACCAACCCAAAATCTCCTCCTCCCATCTAACCCAAAGTCTCCTCCCCTCCCACCCAACCTCAAAGTCTCCTCCCCTCCCACCCAACCCAAAGTCTCCTCCCCTCGCACCCAACCCAAAGTCTCCTCCCCTCCCACCCAACCTCAAAGTCTCCTCCCCTCCCACCCAAACTCAAAGTCTCCTCCCCCTCCCACCCAACCTCAAAGTCTCCTCCCCTCCCACCCAACCTCAAAGTCTCCTCCCCTCCCACCCAACCTCAAAGTCTCCTCCCCTCCCACCCAACCTCAAAGTCTCCTCCCCCTCCCACCCAACCCAATGTCTCCTCCCCCTCCCCCCAACCCAAAGTCTCCTCCCCTCCCACCCAACCCAAAGTCTCCTCCCCTCCCAACCAACCCCAAAGTCTCCTCCCCTCCCCTCCCAACCAACCCAAAGTATCCTCCCCTCCCACCCAACCTCAAAGTCTCCTCCCCCTCCCACCCAACCCAAAGTCTCCTCCCCTCCCACCCAACCCAAAGTCTCCTCCTCCCATCTAACCCAAAGTCTCCTCCCCTCCCCCCCAACCTCAAAGTCTCCTCCCCTCCCACCCAACCCAAAGTCTCCTCCCCCTCCCACCCAACCCAAAGTCTCCTCCCCCTCCCACCCAACCTCAAAGTCTCCTCCCCTCCCACCCAAACTCAAAGTCTCCTCCCCCTCCCACCCAACCTCAAAGTCTCCTCCCCTCCCACCCAACCTCAAAGTCTCCTCCCCCTCCCACCCAACCCAAAGTCTCCTCCCCTCCCACCCAACCCAAAGTCTCCTTCCCCTCCCACCCAACCCAATGTCTCCTCCCCCTCCCCCAACCCAAAGTCTCCTCCCCTCCCACCCAACCCAAAGTCTCCTCCTCCCAACCAACCCCAAGTCTCCTCCCCTCCCCTCCCAACCAACCCAAAGTATCCTCCCCTCCCACCCAACCTCAAAGTCTCCTCCCCCCCCCACCCAACCCAAAGTCTCCTCCCCCTCCCCCCCAACCCAAAGTCTCCTCCCCTCCCACCCAACCTCAAAGTCTCCTCCCCTCCCCTCCCACCCAACCTCAAAGTCTCCTCCCCCTCCCACCCAACCCAAAGTCTCCTCCCCTCCCACCCAACCCAAAGTCTCCTCCCCTCCCACCCAACCTCAAAGTCTCCTCCCCCTCCCATCCAACCCCAAAGTCTCCTCACCTCCCACCCAACCCCAAAGTCCCCCCACCCAAACCCAAAGTCCCCCCTCCTGCCTTTAGGTAAGGACATTCAATCCTAATCCTCATCCAGCTCCTTCTTCATTCACATGCTGAACCAGAACTTTAATTTCATTTTTAAGTCAAATGTATTCAGTGCTCTTCCATACCTCTTACATATCACTCCTCATCCTCAGCAATGCTGTTTACAGCCAAGGCATTCCAGAACTGCCTTCGATTTGCATCGGAGGACACAGCTTGATGACGATGACCATCTTCTTGGACTCTTATTGCTTATTTAGATTGCCGGAAGGACAATGTCAAGAATTAAACCTTATTTCATGATGACGACGACAGAGATGGTCGCCTCGCTTCGCGTTCTTAGGAAACTTTGTAGTATTTTGTTTTTTTATTTATATTTTATATTTCTTACATTGGAAATCTTAAGTCTTATTACATACAGCCAGGAAGAACTATTGTATATAAGAGCAACGTCAACTCACCAACATTACAACCAATAATAGGACTTTCCAGAAGCGGATCCTCTGATTGGACCATCACCCAGGACATTGATTCGGATCCCAGTAGGCGACCCAAAACAACGGCGCCGCAGAAGGGGCAGACGGAGCGGTCTTCTGGTCAGGCTCCGTAGACGGGCACATCGCGCACCGCTCCTGAGTATATTACTCGCCAATGTCCAGTCTCTTGACAACAAGGTAGATGAAATTCTAGCAAGGGCTGCCTTCCAGAGAGACATCAGAGATTGTAATGTTCTCTGTTTCAAGGAAACATGGCTCACTCTGGATACGTTATCAGAGTCGGTAAGGCCACCTGGTTTCTTCACGCATCGCGCAGACAGAAACAAACATCTCTCTGGTAAGAAGAAGGGTGGGGGTGTATGCATTATGATTAACGAGTCGTGGTGTGATCATAACATACAGGAAGTCCTTTAGTTCACCTGACCTAGAATTCCTTACAATCAAATGCCGACTGCATTATCTATCAAGAGAATACTCCTCGATTATAATCACAGTCGTGTATATTCCCCCCTAAGCAGACACCTCGACACCTCGACCACCCTGAAAGAACTTTATTGGACTCTATGTAAACTGGAAACCACATATCCCGAGGCTGCATTTATTGTAGCTGGAGATTTTAACAAGGCTAATCTGAAAACAATGCTCCCTAAATCTTATCAGCATATCGAATGCGCGAACCGGGCTGGCAAAATTCTCGATCATTGCTACTCTAACTTCTGCGATGCAAACAAAGCCCTCCCTCGCCCTCCTTTCGGCAAATCCGTCCGGACCTCTGGCAGTCTCTATGGGGCTGCCACTGAGTTCAATTCTTGGACCGACTCTCTTCTCTGTATACATCAATGATGTCGCTCTTGCTGCTGGTGAGTCACTGATCCACCTCTACGCAGACGACACCATTCTGTATACTTCTGGCCCTTGTTTGGACACTGTGTTAACAACCCTCCAGCAAGCTTCAATGCCATACAACTCTCCTTCCATGGCCTCCAATTGCTCTTAAATACAAGTAAAACTAAACGCATGCTCTTCAACCGATCGCTACCTGCACCTGCCCGCCTGTCCAACATCACTACTCTGGACGGCTCTGACTTAGAATACGTGGACAACTACAAATACTTAGGTGTCTGGTTAGACTGTAAACTCTCCTTCCAGACCCATATCAAACATCTCCAATCCAAAGTTAAATCTAGAATTGGCTTCCTTTTTCGCAACAAAGCATCCTTCACTCATGCTGCCAAACATACCCTTGTAAAACTGGCCATCCTACCAATCCTCAACTTCAGCGATGTCATTTACAAAATAGCCTCCAATTCCCTACTCAACAAATTGGATGCAGTCTATCACAGTGCAATCCGTTTTGTCACCAAAGCCCCATATGCTACCCACCATTGCGACCTGTACGCTCTCGTTGGCTGGCCCTCGCTTCATACTCGTCGCCAAACTCACTGGCTCTATGTCATCTACAAGACCCTGCTAAGTAAAGTCCCCCCTTATCTCAGCTCGCTGGTCACCATAGCATCTCCCACCTGTAGCACACGCTCCAGCAAGTATATCTCTCTAGTCACCCCCAAAACCAATTCTTTCTTTGGCCACCTCTCCTTCCAGTTATATGCTGCCAATGACTGGAACGAACTACAAAAATCTCTGAAACTGGAAACACGTATCTCCCTCACTAGTTTTAAGCACCAACTGTCAGAGCAGCTCAAAGATTACTGCACCTGTACATATCCCACCTATAATTTAGCCCAAACAACTACCTCCCTACTGTATTTATTTATTTATTTATTTTGCTCCTTTGCACCCCATTATTTTTATTTCTACTTTGCACATTCTTCCACTGCAAATCTACCATTCCAGTGTTTTACTTGCTATATTGTATTTACTTTGCCACCATGGCCTTTTTTTGCCTTTACCTCCCTTATCTCACCTCATTTGCTCACATCGTATATAGACTTGTTTATACTGTATTATTGACTGTATGCTTGTTTTACTCCATGTGTAACTGTGTCGTTGTTTGTGTCGAACTGCTTTGCTTTATCTTGGCCAGGTCGCAATTGTAAATGAGAACTTGTTCTCAACTTGTCTACCTGGTTAAATAAAAAATAAAAATACAAATCTGACCATGACTCCATTTTGTTGCTTCAAGCCTATAGACAGAAACTAAAACAGGAAACGCCCGTGCTCAGGTCTGTTCAACGCTGGTCCGACCAATTGGATTCCCCAACCAGAAACCGTGGATTGATGGCAGCATTTGCGCAAAACTGAAAGTGGGAACCACTGCTTTTAATCAGGGCAAGATGACCGGAAACATGACCGAATACAAACAGTGTAGCTATTCCCTCCGCAAGACAAACAAGCGAAGCGTCAGTATAGAGACAAAGTAGAGTCGCAATTCAACAGGCTCAGACACGAAGAAGAAGGGTGAACTGTGGCAGGGTCTACAGTCAATCACGGACTACAAAAGGAAAACCAGCCCCATCGCAGACACCGATATCTTGCTCCCAGACAAACTAAACAACTTCTTTGCTCGCTTTGAGGACAATATAGTACCATTGACACGGCCCGCTACCAACGTGAGTAAAACATTTAAACGTGTTAACCCTCGCAAGGCTGCCGGCCCAGAAGGCATCCCTAGCGGTATCCTCAGACCATGCGCCGACCAGCTGGTAGAAGTGTATATATTTTATATTTGAGATTCTTCAAAGTAGCCAACACAGTTCCAGGCTGTGTAAGGGCTGGCTGGCTAGCTGGCTGGCTGGCTGGCTGGCTGGCTGTTTGTCCGTCTGTCTGGCTGGCTAGCTGGCTGGCTGTCTGGCTCTATCTATCTATCTATCTATCTATCTATCTATCTATCTATCATACTGTTCTCTCTCTCTCTATCTCTAATTTCAGACTGAGGGGAGTGGTAAACAGTCACCTATAACCCCAGATTCTGTCTGCTGCACAATGACACACACACCACACAACACACACCACACACACCAACACCAATGCTGTAACACCTGTTTGTTACGTGTAGGGCTCCTGGAGTAAAAGTGAGAGACAGAGAGAGAGAGAGGGGAGAGAGAGAAGAGAGACAGAGAGAGAGAGGGGGGGGGGAGACAGAGAGAGAGAGAGAGAGAGAGAGAGAGAGAGAGAGAGAGAGAGAGAGCAAAATGTGTGTGTATATGTGGATGTGTGTGTGTGCGTGTGTGTGTGTGTGCCTGTGTATGTGTAGGGGGGTAATTACGGTGTAGGGTGTCTCCGGCTGTGACCTAGGAGCATCCACTAACTGCCAGAGAGAGAGAGAGAAGAAAGAGAGAGAGAGAGAGGGAGAGAGAGAGAGAGAGAGAGAGAGAGAGAGAGAGAGAGAGAGAGAGAGAGAGAGAGAGAGAGCAGAGCCAGTTGACAGAGAGAGAGAAGAGAGAGAGAGGGGAGAGAGAGAGCAGAGCCAGTTGACAGAGAGAGAGAGAGAGCAGAGCCAGTTGACAGAGAGAGAGAGACAGAGCGCTTCATCGGCGAGAGCTGCACCTGATAAAGAGGAGATTGGAATTGGAAGCGAAGGATATTTTCCTGCTGGAAGAGACTCTCACCTGTAGAGAAGAAGAACACCTCTATTCCTTCATTCCACCAGCTCCTTTTCCTGCTCGATTTCTTAGTGTGAGAGAGAGGTGCTGTGTGACTGTTGAGAGGAAAGTGTGTTTGTGTGTGGGACTGGCGTGCGTACGTGTGAGTATTTATGTGCTTGTTGTGTGTGAGATGGCCTGGTATGCACACATGACTGTAAGTCGCTTTGGATAAAAGCGTCTGCTAAATGGCATATATATATGTGTATGTTTATAGTTGTGAGCGAGTGGGAGTGTCTGTGTGTACGGTTGTGTGTGTGTGTGGAAGTGTATGAGCGTATATGAGCTTATGTACAGGCCCTAATGCCATCAGCAACAAAGGCAGAGTATGTGGAGGGTGGAGGTGTGGTGGGTGAGGGGAGTGTGTTGGCATTGTGAGCCAGTTGGAGGCCTCTGGGCTGGGTAGAGAGCGACATGCCCACTCCTGTCTGAAGGTCCCCAGGGAGCTTCTGAGGAGCTTCCCTCACTCCAAACGGGTGGGCTCCTATCTGGTGGGGAAGATGATCAACAAGGGCTCCTTCGCCAAGGTCATGGAGGGGCTACACATCAGCACAGGAGAGAAGGTACTTTTTCACGTTTGTTTTATTTTACCTTTTATTTTGTCAGTTTAGAACTAATTCTTATTCTCAATGACAGCCTAGGAACAGTGGGTTAACTGCCTTGTTCAGAGGCAGAACGTTGTCAGCTCGGAGATTCGATTAGCAACCTTTCGATTACTGGCCAAACGCTCTAACCACTAGACTACCCTGCAGAGGGGTTCTGGGATGGTGGTGTGGATCAGGAAGTCTCTAACCACTAGACTACCCTGCAGAGGGGTTCTGGGATGGTGGTGTGGATCAGTGAGTCTCTAACCACTAGACTACCCTGCGGAGGGGTTCTGGGATGGTGGTGTGGATCAGGAAGTCTCTAACCACTAGACTACCCTGCGGAGGGGTTTCTGGGAAGGTGGTGTGGATCAGGAAGGCTCTAACCACTAGACTACCCTGCAGAGGGGTTCTGGGATGGTGGTGTGGATCAGGAAGTCTCTAACCACTAGACTACCCTGCAGAGAGGTTCTGGGATGGTGGTGTGGATCAGGAAGTCTCTAACCACTAGACTACCCTGCAGAGGGGTTCTGGGATGGTGGTGTGGATCCGGAAGTCTCTAACCACTAGACTACCCTGCAGAGGAGTTCTGGGATGGTGGTGTGGATCAGTGAGTCTCTAACCACTAGACTACCCTGCGGAGGGGTTCTGGGATGGTGGTGTGGATCAGGAAGTCTCTAACCACTAGACTACCCTGCGGAGGGGTTTCTGGGAAGGTGGTGTGGATCAGGAAGGCTCTAACCACTAGACTACCCTGCAGAGGGGTTCTGGGATGGTGGTGTGGATCAGGAAGTCTCTAACCACTAGACTACCCTGCAGAGGGGTTCTGGGATGGTGGTGTGGATCAGGAAGTCTCTAACCACTAGACTACCCTGCAGAGGGGTTCTGGGATGGTGGTGTGGATCCGGAAGTCTCTAACCACTAGACTACCCTGCGGAGGGGTTCTGGGATGGTGGTGTGGATCAGGAAGTCTCTAACCACTAGACTACCCTGCGGAGGGGTTCTGGGATGGTGGTGTGGATCAGGAAGTCTCTAACCACTAGACTACCCTGCAGAGGGGTTCTGGGATGGTGGTGTGGATCCGGAAGTCTCTAACCACTAGACTACCCTGCGGAGGGGTTCTGGGATGGTGGTGTGGATCAGGAAGTCTCTAACCACTAGACTACCCTGCAGAGGGGTTCTGGGATGGTGGTGTGGATCAGGAAGTCTCTAACCACTAGACTACCCTGCGGAGGGGTTCTGGGATGGTGGTGTGGATCAGGAAGTCTCTAACCACTAGACTACCCTGCGGAGGGGTTCTGGGATGGTGGTGTGGATCAGGAAGTCTCTAACCACTAGACTACCCTGCAGAGGGGTTCTGGGATGGTGGTGTGGATCAGGAAGTCTCTAACCACTAGACTACCCTGCAGAGGGGTTCTGGGATGGTGGTGTGGATCAGGAAGTCTCTAACCACTAGACTACCCTGCAGAGGGGTTCTGGGATGGTGTCGCGGTTCAGTGAGTCTCTAACCACTAGACTACCCTGCGGAGGGGTTCTGGGATGGTGGTGTGGATCAGGAAGTCTCTAACCACTAGACTACCCTGCAGAGGGGTTCTGGGATGGTGTCGCGGTTCAGTGAGTCTCTGTAGCTCAGTTGGTAGAGCATGGCGCTTGTAACGCCAGGGTAGTGGGTTCGATCCCCGGGACCACCCATACGTAGAATGTATGCACACATGACTGTAAGTCGCTTTGGATAAAAGCGTCTGCTAAATGGCATATATATATATATATATATATATATTATATATATTATATATATTAACCACTAGTCTGTGTATGAGACCTGGTCTCCATAGCGATGACCTCAGATGTTTCTTTCTACTTCAGTCTTGTTCATTTGAACGTCTATTACAGCTGGTTCAACTAGATCTGGAGGCTTGGTTTATACCTCTATTGACTGTGTTGTATTGACTGTGTTGTATTGACTGTGTTATATAGACTGTGTTGTATTGACTGTGTTGTATTGACTGTGTTATATAGACTGTGTTGTATAGACTGTGTTGTATTGACTGTGTTATATAGACTGTGTTGTATTGACTGTGTTATATAGACTGTGTTGTAGTGACTGTGTTGTATTGACTGTGTTATATAGACTGTGTTGTATCGACTGTGTTGTATTGACTGTGTTATTTAGACTGTGTTGTAGTGACTGTGTTGTATTGACTGTGTTATATAGACTGTGTTGTATAGACTGTGTTGTATTGACTATGTTATTTAGACTGTGTTGTATTGACTGTGTTGTATTGACTGTGTTGTATTGACTGTGTTATATAGACTGTGTTGTATTAAATGTGTTGTGTTGACTGTGTTGTATTGACTGTGTTGCATTGACTGTGTTATATAGACTGTGTTGTATTGACTGTGTTATATAGACTGTGTTGTATTGACTGTGTTGTATAGACTGTGTTGTATTGACTGTGTTGTATTGACTGAGTTATATAGACTGTGTTGTAGTGACTGTGTTGTATTGAATGTGTTATATAGACTGTGTTGTATTGACTGTGTTGTATTGACTGTGTTATTTAGACTGTGTTGTATTGACTGTGTTGTATTGACTGTGTTGTATTGACTGTGTTATATAGACTGTGTTGTATTAAATGTGTTATTTAGACTGTGTTGTATTGACTGTGTTGTATTGACTGTGTTGTATTGACTGTGTTATTTAGACTGTGTTGTATTGACTGTGTTGTATTGACTGTGTTATATAGACTGTGTTGAAGTGACTGTGTTGTATTGACTGTGTTATATAGACTGTGTTGTATTGACTGTGTTGTATTGAAAGTGTTGTATTGACTGTGTTGTATTGACTGTGTTGTGTTGACTATGTTGACTGTGTTGTATTGACTGTGTTGACTGTGTTGTATTGACTGTGTTATTTAGACTGTGTTGTATTGACTGTGTTATATAGACTGTGTTATATTGACTGTGTTACATTGACTGTGTTATATAGACTGTGTTGTATTGAATGTGTTGTATTGACTGTGTTGTATTGACTGTGTTGCATTGACTGTGTTATACAGACTGTGTTGTATTGACTGTGTTGTATAGACTGTGTTGTATTGACTGTGTTATATCGACTGTGTATATATTGACTGTGTTGTATTGACTGTGTTGTATTGACTGTGTTGTATTGACTGTGTTGTGTTGACTGTGTTGTATTGATTGTGTTGCATTGACTGTTGTATTGACTATGTTGGATTGCCTGTGTTGTATTGACTGTGTTGTATTGACTGTGTTGTATTGACTGTGTTGTATTGCCTGTGTTGTATTGACTGTGTTGTATTGACTGTGTTGTATTGACTGTGTTGCATTGACTGTGTTGTATTGACTGTGTTGTATTGACTGTTGTATTGACTATGTTGTATTGCCTGTGTTGTATTGACTGTGTTGTATTGACTGTGTTGTATTGACTGTGTTGTATTGACTGTGTTGTATTGACTGTGTTGTATTGACTGTGTTATTTAGACTGTGTTGTACTGACTGTGTTGTGTTGTATTGACTGTGTTGTGTTGTATTGACTGTGTTGACTGTATTGCATTGACTGTGTTGTATTGACTGTGTTATAGTGACTGTGTTGTATTGACTGTGTTGTATTGACTGTTGTATTGACTATGTTGTATTGACTGTGTTATTTAGACTGTGTTGTACTGACTGTGTTGTGTTGTATTGACTGTGTTGACTGTATTGCATTGACTGTGTTGTATTGACTGTGTTGTATTGACTGTGTTGTATTGACTGTGTTATTTAGACTGTGTTGTACTGACTGTGTTGTGTTGTATTGACTGTGTTGACTGTATTGCATTGACTGTGTTGTATTGACTGTGTTGTATTGACTGTGTTGTATTGACTGTGTTATTTAGACTGTGTTGTACTGACTGTGTTGTGTTGTATTGACTGTGTTGTGTTGTATTGACTGTGTTGACTGTATTGCATTGACTGTGTTGTATTGACTGTGTTATAGTGACTGTGTTGTTTTGACTGTTGTGTTGACTGTGTTGTGTTGACTGTGTTGTATTGACTGTGTTGTGTTGACTGTGTTGTATTGACTGTGTTGTATTGACTGTGTTGTGTTGACTGTGTTATATTGACTGTGTTGTGTTGACTGTGTTGTATTGACTGTGTTGTGTTGACTGTATTGCATTGACTGTGTTATATAGACTGTGTTGTGTTGACTGTGTTATATTGACTGTGTTGTGTTGACTGTATTGCATTGACTTTGTTGTTTTGACTGTGTTGTGTTGACTGTGTTGTGTTGACTGTGTTGTATTGACTGTGTTGTATTGACTGTGTTATATAGACTGTGTTGTATTGACTGTGTTGTGTTGACTGTGTTGTGTTGACTGTGTTGTATTGACTGTGTTGTGTTGACTGTGTTGTATTGACTGTGTTGTATTGACTGTGTTGTGTTGACTGCGTTGTGTTGACTGCGTTGTGTTGACTGTGTTGTGTTGACTGTGTTGTGTTAACTGTGTTGTGTTGACTGTGTTGTGTTAACTGTGTTGTGTTGACTGTGTCTGTGTCAGGTGGCCATCAAGGTGATTGATAAGAAGAAGGCGAGGCAGGACTCATACGTTCTAAAGAATATGAAGAGAGAACCTCGTCTTCACCAGATGGTCAGACATCCTCATATAGTAATTCTACTGGAGGTAAGATACACACACACACACACACACACACACACACACACACACACACACACACACACACACACACACACACACACACACAGCCACACAACTACACACACACACGCATACACACACACACGCATACACACACACACACACACAGCCACACAACCGCACACACACACACACACACACACACACACACACACACACACACACACACACACACACACACACACACACACACACACACACACACACACAGCCACACAACTACATACACACGCACAGCCACACAACTACACACACACAACCACACAACTACACAAACACACACAGCCACACAACCACACACACACACACAGCCACACAACTACACACACACACACACACAGCCACACAACCGCACACACACACACACAGCCACACAACTACACACGCACACAACCACACAACTACACACACACAGCCACACAACTACACACACACACACAACCACACAACTACACACACACAGCCACAAAACTACACACACACACACACACACATAGCCACACACACACACACACACACACACACACACACACACACACACACACACACACACACACACACACACACACACACACACACAGCCACAAAACTACACACACACACAGCCACACAACTACACACACACACACAGCCTCTCTCTCCCCTCAGACCCTGGAGACAGAGAACAGTTACTACATGGCGTTGGAGCTGTGTGTTGGAGGAGATCTGATGGACCGCATCTGTGAGAAGAAACGTCTGGAGGAGAGAGAAGTCAAGAGATACACACGACAGATCCTCTCAGCTGTGGAGCACCTACACACACATGGCATCATACACAGGTCAGTACACACACACACACACACACCTACACACACATGGCATCATACACAGGTCAGTACACACACACACACACACACCTACACACACATGGCATCATACACAGGTCAGTACACACACACACACACACACACACACACATGGCATCATACATGGGTCAGTACACACACACACACACACACACACACACACACACACACACACACACACACACACACACACACACACACACACACATGGCATCATACACAGGTCAGTACACACACACACACACACACACACACACACACACACACACACACACACACACACACACACACACACACACACACACACACACACACACACACACACACACACACACACTCAATTTGGTGTTTGTCCCATTTTGTGAAGTCTTGGTTGGTGAGCAGATCCCAGACCTCACAACCATAAAGGGCAATGGGTTCTATAACTGATTCAAGTATTTTTTTGCCAGATCCTAATTGGGATGTCAAATTTTATATTCCCTTTGATGGCATAGAAGGCCCTTCTTGCCTTGTCTCTCAGCTCATTCAAAGCTTTGTGGAAGTTACCTGTGGCGCTGATATTTAGGCCAAGGTATGTATCGTTTTTTGTGTGCTCTAGGGCAACGGTGTCTAGATGGAATTTGTATTTGTGGTCCTGGCGACTGGACCTTTTTTGGAACACCATTATTTTGGTCTAACTGAGATTTACTGTCAGGGCCCAGGTCTGACAGAATCTGTGCAGAAGATCTTGGTGCTGCCCTCATTGGTTGGTGACAGAGGCACCAGATCATCAGCAAACAGTAGACATTTGACTTCAGATTCTAGAAGGTGCTGCAGACTGTTCTAGCGCCCTCACCAATTCGTTGATATATACTGTATGTTGAAGAAGGTGGGGCTTAAGCTGCATCTCTGTCTCACCCCACGTCCATGTGGAAAGAAATGTGTTTTATTTTAACACCTGTTGTTTGTGAACATGGATGTTATAATGTCGTATGTTTTTCCTTTTCCTTTCCTTCAGTTTGGACCTTCATGCCAATTTGAGTCGAAGGCTTTTTAAAATTTTTATTTTTATTTATGTTTTATTTCACATTTATTTAACCAGGTAGGCCAGTTGAGAACACCTTTATTTAACCAGGTAGGCCAGTTGAGAACACCTTTATTTAACCAGGTAGGCCAGTTGAGAACACCTTTATTTAACCAGGTAGGCTAGTTGAGAACACCTTTATTTAACCAGGTAGGCCAGTTGAGAACACCTTTATTTAACCAGGTAGGCCAGTTGAGAACACCTTTATTTAACCAGGTAGGCTAGTTGAGAACACCTTTATTTAACCAGGTAGGCTAGTTGAGAACACCTTTATTTAACCAGGTAGGCCAGTTGAGAACACCTTTATTTAACCAGGTAGGCCAGTTGAGAACACCTTTATTTAACCAGGTAGGCCAGTTGAGAACACCTTTATTTAACCAGGTAGGCTAGTTAAGAACACCTTTATTTAACCAGGTAGGCTAGTTAAGAACACCTTTATTTAACCAGGTAGGCCAGTGGAGAACACCTTTATTTAACCAGGTAGGTTAGTTGAGAACACCTTTATTTAACCAGGTAGGCCAGTTGAGAACAACTTCTCATTTACAACTGCGACCTGGCCAAGATAAAGCATAGCAGTGTGAACAGACAACAACACAGAGTTACACATGGAGTAAACAATAAACAAGTAAATAACACAGTAGAAAAAAGAAAAAAGAGTCTATATGCATTGTGTGCAAAAGGCATGAGGAGGTAGGCGAATAATTACATTTTTCCAGATTAACACTGTAGTGATAAAAGATCAGATGGTCATGTACAGGTAGAGATACTGGTGTGCAAAAGAGCAGAAAAGTAAATAAATAAAAACAGTATGGGGATGAGGTAGGTCAATTGGGTGGGCTATTTACCGATGGACTATGTACAGCTGCAGCGATCAGTTAGCTGCTCAGATAGCAGATGTTTAAAGTTGGTGAGGGAGATAAAAGTCTCCAACTTCAGCGATTTTTGCAATTCGTTCCAGTCACAGGCAGCAGAGAACTGGAACGAAAGGCTGCCAAATGAGGCTTTAGTGAGATACACCTGCTGGAGCGCGTGCTACGGGTGGGTGTTGCCATGGTGACCAGTGAACTGAGATAAGGATAAATCAACAAAGCATGAGAAGACATTGTTTTGGTTTGTTTGGTTGTCAAATAGGGTGTGCAGGGTGAATACGTGGTCTGTCGTACGATAAGTTGGTAGTAAAAAGACAATTTGCTCAGTACATTTGTTTCACTGAGGAAATGTACAAGAGTGCTGTTAATGATAATGCAGAGGATTTTCCCAAGGTTGCTCTCCCTCTCTCTCTCTGTCTCTCTGTCTCTGTGTGTGTATCTCTCTCTCTCTCTGTCTGTCTGTCTTGCTCTCTTTCTCTCTGTGTCTCTCTGTGTCTCTCTGTGTCTCTCTCTGTCTCTCTCTGTCTCTCTCTCTCTGTCTCTCTCTCTCTGTCTCTCTGTCTCGGTCTCTCTGTCTCGGTCTCTCTCTCTGTCTCTCTGTCTCTGTCTCGGTCTCTCTCTCTGTCTGTCTGTCTGTCTGTCTGTCTGTCTGTCTGTCTGTCTGTCTGTCTGTCTCTGTCTGTTTCTCTTTCCCTGTGAGCAGTTACCAAGATAGCACCATTTAATATAACTGGTAAGGACAGAAACATATGAGAGCATATTCCAGTAATTTGACTAAAGCAGGTTCTAGGGCCTCTTTGTCTCCTGACTGCAGCTCCGGAGTGTTACAGATCGGTGGTCTCTCTTGTGTTTTACTTTGTCTGCAGGGATCTGAAGATTGAGAACTTCCTCCTGGATGAACACAACAACATCAAGATTGTTGGTACGTATGGATATGTCTAGATATTATATTGTACATGCATTTAGCTGATCCCTAAAGACAGTGATATTTGAAAAGGTCCCCAGAACGCTGGAAAATGGCATCCTCGGTGCTCACTAAAGAATAAGGACTAAAGACTAAGGATAAGTATAATAATAATATAAGCCCTGCACTGGGATTGAACCAGAGACATGCATTTTAGACTCCTGTACCACGGCCAATCACAATGCTTTAGCAAGCCGCAAGCATACATATTGATTCTCTATGGTAATAGGGCGTCGTTTTTAATTATTTTGTTGTAAGCCTTTCCCAACTCATAACTTATTTAACTAGGCAAGTCAGTAAATTACAAATTATTATTTATAATGACAGTCTACCAAAATACCATGTTGTGCTGCTGCCATGTTGTGTTGCTACCGTGTTGGTGTCATGTGTTGTTACCATGCTGTGTTGTCACGTGATGCTGCAGGGACGGGGCTGGGATTAAAATAAAAAATATAGGACAAAACACACATCACGACAAGAGAGACACCACAACACGACATAAAGAGAGACCATGTCTACCAACGCGGTAGCAACATGGCAGCAGCACAAAACATGGTACTATAACGACACAGGGCGAGACCGAGATGGAGGCAGATGGTTCGAGTCTCTGATGTTTATTCAAATACAAGGCACAGGCAATAGGCAGGTTGAGAACAGGCAGAAGTTCATTAACCAGGTCAGAGTCTGAAAGGTACAGGGCGGCAGGCAGGCTCGAGGTCAGGCAGGCGGGCTCAGTGTCAGGGCAGGCTGAATGGTCAGGCAGGCGGGCTCAGTGTCAGGGCAGGCTGAATGGTCAGGCAGGCAGGCTCAGTGTCAGGGCAGGCTGAATGGTCAGGCAGGCGGGCTCAGTGTCAGGGCGGGCTAAGGTCAGAACCGGAAGGGCTAGAAAACAGAGGAAAAACAGGAGCAGGGAAAAACATGCTTGGTAGGCTTAACGAGACAAGGCGAACTGGCAGCCGACAAACAGAGAACACAGGTATAAATGCCCAGGGGATAATGGGGATGATGGGTGAAACCTGAAGGGGGGTGGAGACACAAAGACAGGTGAAACAGATCAGGGTGTGACAGGTACAAACATTATTGGGCACAGACAACAGCACAAAGGCCAAGAAGGTAGAGACAACAGCACAAAGGCCAAGAAGGTAGAGACAACAGTACAAAGGCAAAGAAGGTAGAGACAACAGTACAAAGGCAAAGAAGGTAGAGACAACAGCACAAAGGAAAGAAGGTAGAGACAACGGCACAAAGGAAATAAGGTAGAGACAACAGTACAAAGGCAAAGAAGGTAGAGACAACAGTACAAAGGCAAAGAAGGTAGAGACAACAGCACAAAGGCAAAGAAGGTAGAGACAACAGCACAAAGGGCAAGAAGGTAGAGACAACAGTACAAAGGCCAAGAAGGTAGAGACAACAGCACAAAGGCCAAGAAGGTAGAGACAACAGTACAAAGGCAAAGAAGGTAGAGACAACAATACATCACGCGAAGCAGCAACAACTGTCAGTAAGAATGTCCATGATTGAATCTTTGAATGAAGAGATGGAGATAAAACTTTCCAGTTTGAGTGTTTTTTGTGGAGGATGAGGGCTGCAGTAGGTATCTCAGAGAGGGGTGAGTGAGGCCTAAGAGGGTTTTATAAATAAACATCAACCAGTGGGACTTGCAACGGGTATACAGAGACAACCAGTTTACAGAGGAGTGTAGAGTGCAGTGATGTGTATTATAAGGAGCATTGGTGGCAAATCTGAGGTCAGAATGGTAAAGAAGATATAACCACTCGAGAGCACCCTTACCTGCTGATCTATAAATTATGTCTCCGTAATCTAGTATGGGTAGGATGGTCATCTGAATCAGGGTCCGTTTGGCAGCTGGGGTGAAAGAGGAGCGATTACCATAGAGGAAACCAAGTCTAGATTTAAACTTAGCCTGCAGCTTTGATATGTGCTGAGAGAAGGACAGTGTACCGTCTAGCCATACTCCCAAGTACTTGTATGAGGTGACTACCTCAAGTTCTAAACCCTCAGAGGTAGTAATCACACCTGTGGGAAGAGGGGCATTCTTCTTACCAAACCACATGACCTTTGTTTTGGAGGTGTTCAGAACAAGGTTAAGGGCAGAGAAAACCTGTTGGACACTAAGAAAGCTTTGTTGTAGAGCATTTAACGCAAAATCCTGGGAGGGGCCAGCTGAGTACAAGACTGTATCATCTGCATATAAATGGATGAGAGAGCTTCCTGCTGCCTGAGCTATGTTTTTGATGTAAATTGAGAAGAGTGTGGGGCCTAGGATCGAGCCTTGGGGTACTCCCTTGGTGACAGGCAGTGTCTGAGATGGCAGATGTTCTGACTTTATACACTGCACTCTTTGAGAGAGGTAGTTAGCAAACCAGGCCAGGGAAAAGAGGAAGAAGCATCGGGGATTGTCGCATTTTTTAAGGGGTGGGAGATGAGGAAATATTGGACAGCAAGGAGGCATGGCTGAGTCAAATAGGAATCCTGACTTAATGAAGTGTTGATTAAAGAGCTCAGCCATGTGCTTCTTGTCAGTAACAACCACATCATCAACAGTAAGGGACATGGCTGTGAGGAGGAGGGTTTATTCTCCGGGTCTTTAACAGTGTTCCAGAACTTATTGAGGTTAAACCCACAGAACTGCTCCGTAAAGTAACTACACTTTGCCTTCCGGATAGCCTGACTGCACTTGTGTCTCATTTGGCTGAACGAGCCAGTCAGCCTGAGTGTGTTTCGCCAAATGCAATTCTTGAGGTGGAGTAACTCTGCCAGATCACGGTCGAACCAGGGGCTGAACCTATTTTTCATTTTCATTTTCTTTACGGGGGCGTGTTTGTTGGCAATACCACTGAAAATATCGAAAATGAAGGACCAAGCATCTTCGACAGAGGGGATCTAGCTGATTCTGTACCATTTTACAGAGGCCAGTTCATGAAGGAAGGCTTGCTCATTTTTTCTTCTTTTTTTTTAGCAAGTGAATATGAGGACAGGTCATTTCACTGAGCAGCCATTATGAACACAGGCTGTAAAACAGTAATCACTAAGGTCATTACAGAAAACACCAGACTGATACCTATCAAATCAAATCAAATCAAATCACACAAAAAATGTCACATACACATGGTTAGCAGATGTTAGTGCGAGTGTCGCGAAATGCTTGTGCTGCTAGTTCCGACAATGCAGTAATAACCAACGAGTAATCAAGCTAACAATTCCAAAACTACTACCTTATACACACAAATGTAAAGGGATAAAGAATATGTACATAAAGATATATGAATGAGTGATGGTACAGAGCGGCATAGGCAAGATGCAGTAGATGATATAGAGTACAGTATATACGTATACATATGAGATAAATATTGTAGGGTATGTAAACATTATGTTAAGTAGCATTGTTTAAAGTGGCTAGTGATATATTTTACATCAATTCCCATCAATTCCCATTATTAATGTGGCTGGAGTTGGGTCAGTGGATGTGTGCTGGAGGAGAACGAAAGCTCGGGAGAGAGGGGGGAGTGTGGCGGGGGTACCTGTACCAGACAGGGGGAGACAGGCCAGGGAGAGAGGGAGGAGTGTGGCGGGGGTACCTGTACCAGACAGGGGAGACAGGCCAGGGAGAGAGGGAGGAGTGTGGTGGGGGCACCTGTACCAGACAGGGGAGACAGGCCAGGGAGAGAGGGAGGAGAGTGGCGGGGGTACCTGTACCAGACAGGGGGAGACAGGCCAGGAGAGAGGGAGGAGTGTGGCAGGGGTACCTGTACCAGACAGGGGGAGACAGGCCAGGAGAGAGGGAGGAGAGTGGCGGGGATACCTGTACCAGACAGGGGGAGACAGGCCAGGGAGAGAGGAGGAGAGTGGTGGGGGTACCTGTACCAGACAGTGGGAGACAGGCCAGGGAGAGAGGGAGGAGTGTGGCAGGGGTACCTGTACCAGACAGGGGAGACAGACCAGGGAGAGAGAGAGGAGGAGAGTGGCGGGGTACCTGTACCAGACAGGGGGATACAGGCCAGGGAGAGAGGGAGGAGAGTGGCGGGGTACCTGTACCAGACAGGGGATACAGGCCAGGGAGAGAGGGGTGAGTGTGGCGGGGGTACCTGTACCAGACAGGGGGATACAGGCCAGGGAGAGAGGGAGGAGAGTGGTGGGGGTACCTGTACCAGACAGGGGGAGACAGGCCAGGGAGAGAGGGAGGAGAGTGGCGGGGGTACCTGTACCAGACAGGGGAGACAGGCCAGGGAGAGAGGGAGGAGAGTGGCGGGGGTACCTGTACCAGACAGGGGGAGACAGGCCAGGGAGAGAGGGAGGAGAGTGGCAGGGGTACCTGTACCAGACAGGGGGAGACAGGCCAGGGAGAGAGGGAGGAGTGTGGCAGGGGTACCTGTACCAGACAGGGGGAGACAGGCCAGGGAGAGAGGGAGGAGAGTGGCAGGGGTACCTGTACCAGACAGGGGGAGACAGGCCAGGGAGAGAGGGAGGTGGTGTTCCGACCAGCTGTCATGGAGACCGCTCTGGGTCAGTGGTGTTCCGACCAGTTGTCATGGAGACCACTCTGGGTCAGTGGTGTTCCGACCAGCTGTCATGGAGACCACTCTGGACAGACACAGTGTCTCTGTATGGGACATTAAACAACTGGAGGGACACACACAAGTGCACACGTACAAAAACACACACACACAGACACACTGAAGGTAAATGAGGCATGTTGAGATGGTTTGGGCCAGAGTTAGGGTGAAGGGGTTACTATGTTTACAATGGTTATTATGGTTACTATGGTTGTGAGTTGAGTTTATGGCTGGATTAACCATCTCAGGGGAACCAGTTCTGACTACCGCTGTGGTTACAGTGCGTGTTTGTGTGTGCGTGCTTGTGTGTGTGAGTTTGTGTGTGTGTGTGTGTGTGCGTTTGTGTGTGTGTGTGTGCGTGTGTGTGTGTGCGTGTGTGCGTGCGTGTGTGTGTGTGTGTGTGTGTGTGTGTGTGTGTGTGTGTGTGTGTGTGTGTGTGTGTGTGTGTGTGTGTGTGTGTGTGTGTGTGTGTGTGTGTGTGTGTGTGTGTGTGTGTGTGTGTGTGTGTGTGTGTGTGTGTGTGTGTGTGTGTGTGTGTGTGTGCGTGTGTATCTGCATATGTGTAGACTTCGGTCTCAGCAACACTCTGAAGGTAGAGAGAGAGTCTGCTGAGCTGCTGAACACCCAGTGTGGAAGCCCTGCCTATGCCGCGCCCGAGCTGCTCGCCCACAGCAAGTATGGACCCAAGGTCGACGTCTGGTCCGTGTGAGTAACGTGTTGTACGTCACATGTTGTACGTCACATGTTGTACGTCACATGTTGTATGTCACATGTTGTACGTCACATGTTGTACGTCACATGTTGTATGTCACATGTTGTATGTCACATGTTGTATGTCACGTGTTGTATGTCACATGTTGTATGTCACATGTTGTATGTCACATGTTGTATGTCACATGTTGTATGTCACGTGTTGTATGTCACATGTTGTATGTCACATGTTGTATGTCACGTGTTGTATGTCACGTGTTGTATGTCACATGTTGTATGTCACATGTTGTATGTCACGTGTTGTATGTCACATGTTGTATGTCACGTGTTGTATGTCACATGTTGTATGTCACATGTTGTATGTCACGTGTTGTATGTCACGTGTTGTATGTCACATGTTGTATGTCACATGTTGTATGTCACATGTTGTATGTCACGTGTATGTTATTTAGGGGGTCAGTACTATAATATTATATGTTATTTAGGGGGTCAGTACTATAATGTTATATGTTGTCTGTTATTTAGGGGGTCAGTACTAGAATGGTATGTGTTGTTTGTTATTTAGGGGGGTCAGTACTAGAACGTTATGTGTTGTCTGTTATTTAGGGGGGTCAGTACTAGAATGTTATGTGTTATTTAGGGGGTCAGTACTAGAATGTTATGTGTTGTCTGTTATTTAGGGGGGTCAGTACTAGAATGTTATGTGTTATTTGGGGGGTCAGTACTAGAATGTTATGTGTTATTTAGGGGGGTCAGTACTAGAATGTTATATGTTGTCTGTTATTTAGGGGGTCAGTACTAGAATGTTATGTGTTGTCTGTTATTTAGGGGGGTCAGTACTAGAATGTTATATGTTATTTAGGGGGTCAGTACTAGAATGTTATGTGTTATTTAGGGGGGTCAGTACTAGAATGTTATGTGTTATTTAGGGGGTCAGTACTATAATGTTATGTGTTGTCTGTTATTTAGGGGGTCAGTACTAGAATGTTATGTGTTATTTAGGGGGTCAGTACTATAATGTTATGTGTTGTCTGTTATTTAGGGGGTCAGTACTAGAATGTTATGTGTTATTTAGGGGGTCAGTACTATAATGTTATGTGTTGTCTGTTATTTAGGGGGTCAGTGCTAGAATGTTATGTGTTGTCTGTTATTTAGGGGGTCAGTACTATAATATTATGTGTTGTCTGTTATTTAGGGGGTCAGTACTAGAATGTTATGTGTTATTTAGGGGGTCAGTACTAGAATGTTATGTGTTATTTAGGGGGTCAGTACTAGAATGTTATGTGTTGTCTGTTATTTAGGGGGGTCAGTACTAGAATGTTATGTGTTATATGTTATTTAGGGGGGTCAGTACTAGAATGTTATATGTTATTTAGGGGGGTCAGTACTAGAATGTTATGTGTTGTCTGTTATTTAGTGGGTCAGTACTAGAATGTTATGTGTTATTTAGGGGGTCAGTACTAGAATGTTATGTGTTATATGTTATTTAGGGGGGTCAGTACTAGAATGTTATGTGTTATATGTTATTTAGGGGGGTCAGTACTAGAATGTTATGTGTTGTCTGTTATTTAGGGGGGTCAGTACTAGAATGTTATGTGTTATATGTTATTTAGGGGGGTCAGTACTAGAATGGTATGTGTTATTTAGGGGGTCAGTACTAGAATGTTATGTGTTGTCTGTTATTTAGGGGGTCAGTACTAGAATGTTATGTGTTGTCTGTTATTTAGGGGGTCAGTACTAGAATGTTATATATTATTTAGGGGGTCAGTGCTAGAATGTTATGTGTTGTCTGTTATTTAGGGGGTCAGTACTAGAATGTTATGTGTTGTCTGTTATTTAGGGGGGTCAGTACTAGAATGTTATGTGTTATTTAGGGGGTCAGTACTAGAATGTTATGTGTTATATGTTATTTAGGGGGGTCAGTACTAGAATGGTATGTGTTATTTAGGCGGTCAGTACTAGAATGTTATGTGTTGTCTGTTATTTAGGGGGTCAGTACTAGAATGATATGTGTTGTCTGTTGTTTAGGGGGGTCAGTACTAGAATGTTGTCTGATATTTAGGGGGGTCAGTACTAGAATGTTGTCTGTTATTTAGGGGGGTCAGTACTAGAATGTTATATGTTATTTAGGGGGGTCAGTACTAGAATGGTATGTGTTATTTAGGGGGGTCAGTACTAGAATGTTATGTGTTGTCTGTTATTTAGGGGGTCAGTACTAGAATGTTATGTGTTATTTAGGGGGTCAGTACTAGAATGTTATGTGTTGTCTGTTATTTAGGGGGTCAGTACTAGAATGTTATGTGTTGTCTGTTATTTAGGGGGTCAGTACTAGAATGTTATGTGTTGTCTGTTATTTAGGGGGTCAGTACTAGAATGTTATGTGTTATTTAGGGGGGTCAGTACTAGAATGTTATGTGTTGTCTGTTATTTAGGGGGTCAGTACTAGAATGATATGTGTTGTCTGTTATTTAGGGGGTCAGTACTAGAATGTTATGTGTTGTCTGTTATTTAGGGGGGTCAGTACTAGAATGTTGTCTGTTATTTAGGGGTCAGTACTAGAATGTTGTCTGTTATTTAGGGGGTCAGTACTAGATCGTTATTTGTTATCTGTTATTTAGGGGGTCAGTACTAGAATGTTATGTGTTGTCTGTTATTTAGGGGGTCAGTACTAGAATGGTATGTGTTATTTAGGGGGTCAGTACTAGAATGTTATGTGTTGTCTGTTATTTAGGGGGTCAGTGCTAGAATGGTATGTGTTATTTAGGGGGTCAGTACTAGAATGTTATGTGTTGTCTGTTATTTAGGGGGTCAGTACTAGAATGTTATGTGTTGTCTGTTATTTAGGGGGTCAGTACTAGAATGTTATGTGTTGTCTGTTATTTAGGGGGTCAGTACTAGAACGTTATGTGTTATTTAGGGGGTCAGTACTAGAATGTTATGTGTTATATGTTATTTAGGGGGGTCAGTACTAGAATGTTATGTGTTGTCTGTTATTTAGTGGGTCAGTACTAGAATGTTGTCTGTTATTTAGGGGGGTCAGTTCTAATATATAATAATAATATAATAATATAATAATAATATATGCCATTTAGCTGACGCTTTTATCCAAAGCGACTTACAGTCATGTGTGCATACATTCTACGTATGGGTGGTCCCGGGGATCGAACCCACTACCCTGGCGTTACAAGCGCCATGCTCTACCAACTGAGCTACAGAAGGACCACTAGAATGTTATGTGTTGTCTGTTATTTAGGGGGGTCAGTACTAGAATCGTATGCGTTGTATGTTATTTAGTGGGTCAGTACTAGAATGTTGTCTGTTATTTAGGGGGGTCAGTACTAGAATGTTGTCTGTTATTTAGGGGGGTCAGTACTAGAATGTTATGTGTTGTATGTTATTTAGGGGGTCAGTACTAGAATGTTATGCGTTGTATGTTATTTAGGGGGTCAGTACTAGAACGTTATGCGTTGTCTGTTATTTAGGGGGTCAGTACTAGAACGTTATGCGTTGTCTGTTATTTAGGGGGTCAGTACTAGAACGTTATGTGTTGTCTGTTATTTATGGGGTCAGTACTACAATGTTATATGTTATTTAGTGGGTCAGTACTAGAATCGTATGTGTTATATGTTATTTAGGGGGTCAGTACTAGAATGTTATGTGTTATATGTTATTTAGGGGGTCAGTACTAGAATGTTGTCTGTTATTTAGGGGTGTCAGTACTAGAATGTTATATGTTATTTAGGGGGTCAGTACTAGAATGTTATATGTTATTTAGGGGGTCAGTACTAGAATGTTATATGTTATTTTGGGGGTCACTACTAGAATGTTATGTGTTGTCTGTTATTTGGGGGGGTCAGTACTAGAATGTTATATGTTATTTAGGGGGGTCAGTACTAGAATGTTATATGTTATTTAGGGGGGTCAGTACTAGAATGTTATATGTTATTTAGGGGGTCAGTACTAGAATGTTATATGTTATTTAGGGGGTCAGTACTAGAATGTTATGTGTTGTATGTTATTTAGGGGTCAGTACTAGAATGTTATGTGTTATATGTTATTTAGGGGTCAGTACTAGAATGTTATGTGTTATATGTTATTTAGGGGTCAGTACTACAATGTTATATGTTATTTAGTGGGTCAGTACTAGAATGTTATGTATTATTTAGTGGGTCAGTACTAGAATGTTATGTGTTATATGTTATTTAGGGGTCAGTACTAGAATGTTATGTGTTATATGTTATTTAGGGGTCAGTATTAGAATGTTGTCTGTTATTTAGTGGGTCAGTACTAGAATGTTATGTGTTGTCTGTTGTTTAGGGGTCAGTACTAGAACGTTATGTGTGATTTAGGGGGTCAGTACTAGAATGTTATATGTTATTTAGTGGGTCAGTACTAGAATGTTGTGTGTTATTTAGGGGTCAGTACTAGAATGTTATGTGTTGTCTGTTATTTAGGGGGTCAGTACTAGAATGCTGTCTGTTATTTAGGGGTCAGTACTAGAATGTTGTCTGTTATTTAGGGGTCAGTACTAGAATGTTATGTGTTGTCTGTTATTTAGGGGTCAGTACTAGAATGTTATGTGTTGTCTGTTATTTAGGGGTCAGTACTAGAATGTTGTTGTCTGTTATTTAGGGGTCAGTACTAGAATGTTATGTGTTATTTAGGGGTCAGTACTAGAATGTTATGTGTTATATGTTATTTAGGGGGTCAGTACTAGAATGTTATGTGTTGTCTGTTATTTAGTGGGTCAGTACTAGAATGTTATGTGTTATTTAGGGGTCAGTACTAGAACGTTATGTGTTGTCTGTTATTTAGGGGGTCAGTACTAGAATGGTATGTGTTATTTAGGGGGTTCAGTACTAGAATGTTGTTGTCTGTTATTTAGGGGGTCAGTACTAGAATGTTATGTGTTATTTAGGGGGTCAGTACTAGAATGTTATGTGTTATATGTTATTTAGGGGGGTCAGTACTAGAATGTTATGTGTTGTCTGTTATTTAGTGGGTCAGTACTAGAACGTTATGTGTTGTCTGTTATTTAGGGGGGTCAGTACTAGAATGTTATGTGTTATTTAGGGGGTCAGTACTAGAACGTTATGTGTTGTCTGTTATTTAGGGGGTCAGTACTAGAATGGTATGTATTATTTAGTGGGTCAGTACTAGAATGTTATGTGTTATATGTTATTTAGGGGGTCAGTACTAGAATGTTATGTGTTATATGTTATTTAGGGGGTCAGTACTAGAATGTTGTCTGTTATTTAGTGGGTCAGTACTAGAATGTTATGTGTTGTCTGTTGTTTAGGGGGTCAGTACTAGAATGTTATGTGTTATTTAGGGGGGTCAGTACTAGAATGTTATGTGTTGTCTGTTATTTAGTGGGTCAGTACTAGAATGTTGTCTGTTATTTAGGGGGGTCAGTTCTAATATATAATAATAATATAATAATATAATAATAATATATGCCATTTAGCTGACGCTTTTATCCAAAGCGACTTACAGTCATGTGTGCATACATTCTACGTATGGGTGGTCCCGGGGATCGAACCCACTACCCTGGCGTTACAAGCGCCATGCTCTACCAACTGAGCTACAGAAGGACCACTAGAATGTTATGTGTTGTCTGTTATTTAGGGGGGTCAGTACTAGAATCGTATGCGTTGTATGTTATTTAGTGGGTCAGTACTAGAATGTTGTCTGTTATTTAGGGGGGTCAGTACTAGAATGTTGTCTGTTATTTAGGGGGGTCAGTACTAGAATGTTATGTGTTGTATGTTATTTAGGGGGTCAGTACTAGAATGTTATGCGTTGTATGTTATTTAGGGGGTCAGTACTAGAACGTTATGCGTTGTCTGTTATTTAGGGGGTCAGTACTAGAACGTTATGCGTTGTCTGTTATTTAGGGGGTCAGTACTAGAACGTTATGTGTTGTCTGTTATTTATGGGGTCAGTACTACAATGTTATATGTTATTTAGTGGGTCAGTACTAGAATCGTATGTGTTATATGTTATTTAGGGGGTCAGTACTAGAATGTTATGTGTTATATGTTATTTAGGGGGTCAGTACTAGAATGTTGTCTGTTATTTAGGGGTGTCAGTACTAGAATGTTATATGTTATTTAGGGGGTCAGTACTAGAATGTTATATGTTATTTAGGGGGTCAGTACTAGAATGTTATATGTTATTTTGGGGGTCACTACTAGAATGTTATGTGTTGTCTGTTATTTGGGGGGGTCAGTACTAGAATGTTATATGTTATTTAGGGGTCAGTACTAGAATGTTATATGTTATTTAGGGGGTCAGTACTAGAATGTTATATGTTATTTAGGGGGTCAGTACTAGAATGTTATATGTTATTTAGGGGGTCAGTACTAGAATGTTATGTGTTGTATGTTATTTAGGGGGTCAGTACTAGAATGTTATGTGTTATATGTTATTTAGGGGGTCAGTACTAGAATGTTATGTGTTATATGTTATTTAGGGGGTCAGTACTACAATGTTATATGTTATTTAGTGGGTCAGTACTAGAATGTTATGTATTATTTAGTGGGTCAGTACTAGAATGTTATGTGTTATATGTTATTTAGGGGGTCAGTACTAGAATGTTATGTGTTATATGTTATTTAGGGGGTCAGTATTAGAATGTTGTCTGTTATTTAGTGGGTCAGTACTAGAATGTTATGTGTTGTCTGTTGTTTAGGGGGTCAGTACTAGAATGTTATGTGTGATTTAGGGGGGTCAGTACTAGAATGTTATATGTTATTTAGTGGGTCAGTACTAGAATGTTGTGTGTTATTTAGGGGGTCAGTACTAGAATGTTATGTGTTGTCTGTTATTTAGGGGGGTCAGTACTAGAATGCTGTCTGTTATTTAGGGGGTCAGTACTAGAATGTTGTCTGTTATTTAGGGGGGTCAGTACTAGAATGTTATGTGTTGTCTGTTATTTAGGGGGTCAGTACTAGAATGTTATGTGTTGTCTGTTATTTAGGGGGGTCAGTACTAGAATGTTGTTGTCTGTTATTTAGGGGGTCAGTACTAGAATGTTATGTGTTATTTAGGGGGTCAGTACTAGAATGTTATGTGTTATATGTTATTTAGGGGGGTCAGTACTAGAATGTTATGTGTTGTCTGTTATTTAGTGGGTCAGTACTAGAATGTTATGTGTTATTTAGGGGGTCAGTACTAGAACGTTATGTGTTGTCTGTTATTTAGGGGGTCAGTACTAGAATGGTATGTGTTATTTAGGGGGTTCAGTACTAGAATGTTGTTGTCTGTTATTTAGGGGGTCAGTACTAGAATGTTATGTGTTATTTAGGGGGTCAGTACTAGAATGTTATGTGTTATATGTTATTTAGGGGGGTCAGTACTAGAATGTTATGTGTTGTCTGTTATTTAGTGGGTCAGTACTAGAACGTTATGTGTTGTCTGTTATTTGGGGGGGTCAGTACTAGAATGTTATATGTTATTTAGGGGGTCAGTACTAGAATGTTATATGTTATTTAGGGGGTCAGTACTAGAATGTTATATGTTATTTAGGGGTCAGTACTAGAATGTTATATGTTATTTAGGGGGTCAGTACTAGAATGTTATGTGTTGTATGTTATTTAGGGGTCAGTACTAGAATGTTATGTGTTATATGTTATTTAGGGGTCAGTACTAGAATGTTATGTGTTATATGTTATTTAGGGGTCAGTACTACAATGTTATATGTTATTTAGTGGGTCAGTACTAGAATGTTATGTATTATTTAGTGGGTCAGTACTAGAATGTTATGTGTTATATGTTATTTAGGGGGTCAGTACTAGAATGTTATGTGTTATATGTTATTTAGGGGTCAGTATTAGAATGTTGTCTGTTATTTAGTGGGTCAGTACTAGAATGTTATGTGTTGTCTGTTGTTTAGGGGGTCAGTACTAGAATGTTATGTGTGATTTAGGGGGGTCAGTACTAGAATGTTATATGTTATTTAGTGGGTCAGTACTAGAATGTTGTGTGTTATTTAGGGGGTCAGTACTAGAATGTTATGTGTTGTCTGTTATTTAGGGGGGTCAGTACTAGAATGCTGTCTGTTATTTAGGGGGTCAGTACTAGAATGTTGTCTGTTATTTAGGGGGTCAGTACTAGAATGTTATGTGTTGTCTGTTATTTAGGGGGTCAGTACTAGAATGTTATGTGTTGTCTGTTATTTAGGGGGGTCAGTACTAGAATGTTGTTGTCTGTTATTTAGGGGGTCAGTACTAGAATGTTATGTGTTATTTAGGGGGTCAGTACTAGAATGTTATGTGTTATATGTTATTTAGGGGGGTCAGTACTAGAATGTTATGTGTTGTCTGTTATTTAGTGGGTCAGTACTAGAATGTTATGTGTTATTTAGGGGGTCAGTACTAGAACGTTATGTGTTGTCTGTTATTTAGGGGTCAGTACTAGAATGGTATGTGTTATTTAGGGGTTCAGTACTAGAATGTTGTTGTCTGTTATTTAGGGGTCAGTACTAGAATGTTATGTGTTATTTAGGGGTCAGTACTAGAATGTTATGTGTTATATGTTATTTAGGGGGTCAGTACTAGAATGTTATGTGTTGTCTGTTATTTAGTGGGTCAGTACTAGAACGTTATGTGTTGTCTGTTATTTAGGGGGGTCAGTACTAGAATGTTATGTGTTATTTAGGGGGTCAGTACTAGAACGTTATGTGTTGTCTGTTATTTAGGGGGTCAGTACTAGAAGGGTATGTATTATTTAGTGGGTCAGTACTAGAATGTTATGTGTTATATGTTATTTAGGGGGTCAGTACTAGAATGTTATGTGTTATATGTTATTTAGGGGGTCAGTACTAGAATGTTGTCTGTTATTTAGTGGGTCAGTACTAGAATGTTATGTGTTGTCTGTTGTTTAGGGGGTCAGTACTAGAATGTTATGTGTTATTTAGGGGGGTCAGTACTAGAATGTTATATGTTATTTAGTGGGTCAGTACTAGAATGTTGTCTGTTATTTAGGGGGTCAGTACTAGAATGTTATGTGTTGTCTGTTATTTAGGGGGGTCAGTACTAGAATGATGTCTGTTATTTAGGGGGTCAGTACTAGAATGTTGTCTGTTATTTAGGGGGTCAGTACAAGAATGTTGTCTGTTATTTAGGGGGGTCAGTACTAGAATGTTATGTGTTGTCTGTTATTTAGGGGGTCAGTACTAGAATGTTATGTGTTGTCTGTTATTTAGGGGGGTCAGTACTAGAATGTTGTTGTCTGTTATTTAGGGGGTCAGTACTAGAATGTTATGTGTTATTTAGGGGGTCAGTACAAGAATGTTATGTGTTATATGTTATTTAGGGGGGTCAGTACTAGAATGTTATGTGTTGTCTGTTATTTAGGGGGGTCAGTACTAGAATGTTATGTGTTATTTAGGGGTCAGTACTAGAACGTTATGTGTTGTCTGTTATTTAGGGGTCAGTACTAGAATGGTATGTGTTATTTAGGGGTTCAGTACTAGAATGGTATGTGTTATTTAGGGGTTCAGTACTAGAACGTTATGTGTTGTCTGTTATTTAGGGGTCAGTACTAGAATGTTATATGTTATTTAGGGGTCAGTACTAGAATGTTATATGTTATTTAGGGGTCAGTACTAGAATGTTATATGTTATTTAGGGGTCAGTACTAGAATGTTATATGTTATTTAGGGGTCAGTACTAGAATGTTATGTGTTGTATGTTATTTAGGGGTCAGTACTAGAATGTTATGTGTTATATGTTATTTAGGGGTCAGTACTAGAATGTTATGTGTTATATGTTATTTAGGGGGTCAGTACTACAATGTTATATGTTATTTAGTGGGTCAGTACTAGAATGTTATGTATTATTTAGTGGGTCAGTACTAGAATGTTATGTGTTATATGTTATTTAGGGGTCAGTACTAGAATGTTATGTGTTATATGTTATTTAGGGGTCAGTACTAGAATGTTGTCTGTTATTTAGTGGGTCAGTACTAGAATGTTATGTGTTGTCTGTTGTTTAGGGGTCAGTACTAGAATGTTATGTGTGATTTAGGGGGTCAGTACTAGAATGTTATATGTTATTTAGTGGGTCAGTACTAGAATGTTGTGTGTTATTTAGGGGTCAGTACTAGAATGTTATGTGTTGTCTGTTATTTAGGGGGTCAGTACTAGAATGCTGTCTGTTATTTAGGGGTCAGTACTAGAATGTTGTCTGTTATTTAGGGGTCAGTACTAGAATGTTATGTGTTGTCTGTTATTTAGGGGTCAGTACTAGAATGTTATGTGTTGTCTGTTATTTAGGGGGGTCAGTACTAGAATGTTGTTGTCTGTTATTTAGGGGGTCAGTACTAGAATGTTATGTGTTATTTAGGGGGTCAGTACTAGAATGTTATGTGTTATATGTTATTTAGGGGGGTCAGTACTAGAATGTTATGTGTTGTCTGTTATTTAGTGGGTCAGTACTAGAATGTTATGTGTTATTTAGGGGGTCAGTACTAGAACGTTATGTGTTGTCTGTTATTTAGGGGGTCAGTACTAGAATGGTATGTGTTATTTAGGGGGTTCAGTACTAGAATGTTGTTGTCTGTTATTTAGGGGGTCAGTACTAGAATGTTATGTGTTATTTAGGGGGTCAGTACTAGAATGTTATGTGTTATATGTTATTTAGGGGGGTCAGTACTAGAATGTTATGTGTTGTCTGTTATTTAGTGGGTCAGTACTAGAATGTTGTCTGTTATTTAGTGGGTCAGTACTAGAATGTTATGTGTTGTCTGTTGTTTAGGGGTCAGTACTAGAATGTTATGTGTGATTTAGGGGGGTCAGTACTAGAATGTTATATGTTATTTAGTGGTCAGTACTAGAATGTTGTGTGTTATTTAGGGGTCAGTACTAGAATGTTATGTGTTGTCTGTTATTTAGGGGGTCAGTACTAGAATGCTGTCTGTTATTTAGGGGTCAGTACTAGAATGTTGTCTGTTATTTAGGGGTCAGTACTAGAATGTTATGTGTTGTCTGTTATTTAGGGGTCAGTACTAGAATGTTATGTGTTGTCTGTTATTTAGGGGTCAGTACTAGAATGTTGTTGTCTGTTATTTAGGGGTCAGTACTAGAATGTTATGTGTTATTTAGGGGTCAGTACTAGAATGTTATGTGTTATATGTTATTTAGGGGTCAGTACTAGAATGTTATGTGTTGTCTGTTATTTAGTGGGTCAGTACTAGAATGTTATGTGTTATTTAGGGGTCAGTACTAGAACGTTATGTGTTGTCTGTTATTTAGGGGTCAGTACTAGAATGGTATGTGTTATTTAGGGGTTCAGTACTAGAATGTTGTTGTCTGTTATTTAGGGGGTCAGTACTAGAATGTTATGTGTTATTTAGGGGTCAGTACTAGAATGTTATGTGTTATATGTTATTTAGGGGTCAGTACTAGAATGTTATGTGTTGTCTGTTATTTAGTGGGTCAGTACTAGAATGTTATGTGTTATTTAGGGGTCAGTACTAGAACGTTATGTGTTGTCTGTTATTTAGGGGTCAGTACTAGAATGGTATGTATTATTTAGTGGGTCAGTACTAGAATGTTATGTGTTATATGTTATTTAGGGGTCAGTACTAGAATGTTATGTGTTATATGTTATTTAGGGGGTCAGTACTAGAATGTTGTCTGTTATTTAGTGGGTCAGTACTAGAATGTTATGTGTTGTCTGTTATTTAGGGGGGTCAGTACTAGAAAGTTTGTTGTTGTCTGCTATTTAGGGGGTCAGTACTAGAATGTTATGTGTTATTTAGGGGTCAGTACAAGAATGTTATGTGTTATATGTTATTTAGGGGGGTCAGTACTAGAATGTTATGTGTTGTCTGTTATTTAGTGGGTCAGTACTAGAATGTTATGTGTTATTTAGGGGGTCAGTACTAGAACGTTATGTGTTGTCTGTTATTTAGGGGGTCAGTACTAGAATGGTATGTGTTATTTAGGGGGTTCAGTACTAGAATGGTATGTGTTATTTAGGGGGTTCAGTACTAGAACGTTATGTGTTGTCTGTTATTTAGGGGGTCAGTACTAGAATGGTATGTGTTATTTAGGGGGTTCAGTACTAGAACGTTATGTGTTGTCTGTTATTTAGGGGGTCAGTACTAGAATGTTATATGTTATTTAGGGGGTCAGTACTAGAATGTTATATGTTATTTAGGGGGTCAGTACTAGAATGTTATATGTTATTTAGGGGGTCAGTACTAGAATGTTATGTGTTGTATGTTATTTAGGGGGTCAGTACTAGAATGTTATGTGTTATATGTTATTTAGGGGGTCAGTACTAGAATGTTATGTGTTATATGTTATTTAGGGGGTCAGTACTACAATGTTATATGTTATTTAGTGGGTCAGTACTAGAATGTTATGTATTATTTAGTGGGTCAGTACTAGAATGTTATGTGTTATATGTTATTTAGGGGGTCAGTACTAGAATGTTATGTGTTATATGTTATTTAGGGGTCAGTACTAGAATGTTGTCTGTTATTTAGTGGGTCAGTACTAGAATGTTATGTGTTGTCTGTTGTTTAGGGGTCAGTACTAGAATGTTATGTGTGATTTAGGGGTCAGTACTAGAATGTTATATGTTATTTAGTGGGTCAGTACTAGAATGTTGTGTGTTATTTAGGGGTCAGTACTAGAATGTTATGTGTTGTCTGTTATTTAGGGGTCAGTACTAGAATGCTGTCTGTTATTTAGGGGTCAGTACTAGAATGTTGTCTGTTATTTAGGGGTCAGTACTAGAATGTTATGTGTTGTCTGTTATTTAGGGGTCAGTACTAGAATGTTATGTGTTGTCTGTTATTTAGGGGGTCAGTACTAGAATGTTGTTGTCTGTTATTTAGGGGTCAGTACTAGAATGTTATGTGTTATTTAGGGGTCAGTACTAGAATGTTATGTGTTATATGTTATTTAGGGGGGTCAGTACTAGAATGTTATGTGTTGTCTGTTATTTAGTGGGTCAGTACTAGAATGTTATGTGTTATTTAGGGGGTCAGTACTAGAACGTTATGTGTTGTCTGTTATTTAGGGGGTCAGTACTAGAATGGTATGTGTTATTTAGGGGGTTCAGTACTAGAATGTTGTTGTCTGTTATTTAGGGGGTCAGTACTAGAATGTTATGTGTTATTTAGGGGGTCAGTACTAGAATGTTATGTGTTATATGTTATTTAGGGGGTCAGTACTAGAATGTTATGTGTTGTCTGTTATTTAGTGGGTCAGTACTAGAATGTTATGTGTTATTTAGGGGGTCAGTACTAGAACGTTATGTGTTGTCTGTTATTTAGGGGGTCAGTACTAGAATGGTATGTATTATTTAGTGGGTCAGTACTAGAATGTTATGTGTTATATGTTATTTAGGGGGTCAGTACTAGAATGTTATGTGTTATATGTTATTTAGGGGGTCAGTACTAGAATGTTGTCTGTTATTTAGTGGGTCAGTACTAGAATGTTATGTGTTGTCTGTTATTTAGGGGGGTCAGTACTAGAATGTTGTTGTCTGCTATTTAGGGGGTCAGTACTAGAATGTTATGTGTTATTTAGGGGGTCAGTACAAGAATGTTATGTGTTATATGTTATTTAGGGGGGTCAGTACTAGAATGTTATGTGTTGTCTGTTATTTAGTGGGTCAGTACTAGAATGTTATGTGTTATTTAGGGGGTCAGTACTAGAACGTTATGTGTTGTCTGTTATTTAGGGGGTCAGTACTAGAATGGTATGTGTTATTTAGGGGGTTCAGTACTAGAATGGTATGTGTTATTTAGGGGGTTCAGTACTAGAACGTTATGTGTTGTCTGTTATTTAGGGGGTCAGTACTAGAATGTTATATGTTATTTAGGGGGGTCAGTACTAGAATGTTATATGTTATTTAGGGGGTCAGTACTAGAATGTTATATGTTATTTAGGGGGTCAGTACTAGAATGTTATATGTTATTTAGGGGGTCAGTACTAGAATGTTATGTGTTGTATGTTATTTAGGGGGTCAGTACTAGAATGTTATGTGTTATATGTTATTTAGGGGGTCAGTACTAGAATGTTATGTGTTATATGTTATTTAGGGGGTCAGTACTACAATGTTATATGTTATTTAGTGGGTCAGTACTAGAATGTTATGTATTATTTAGTGGGTCAGTACTAGAATGTTATGTGTTATATGTTATTTAGGGGGTCAGTACTAGAATGTTATGTGTTATATGTTATTTAGGGGGTCAGTACTAGAATGTTGTCTGTTATTTAGTGGGTCAGTACTAGAATGTTATGTGTTGTCTGTTGTTTAGGGGGTCAGTACTAGAATGTTATGTGTGATTTAGGGGGGTCAGTACTAGAATGTTATATGTTATTTAGTGGGTCAGTACTAGAATGTTGTGTGTTATTTAGGGGGTCAGTACTAGAATGTTATGTGTTGTCTGTTATTTAGGGGGGTCAGTACTAGAATGCTGTCTGTTATTTAGGGGGTCAGTACTAGAATGTTGTCTGTTATTTAGGGGGTCAGTACTAGAATGTTATGTGTTGTCTGTTATTTAGGGGGGTCAGTACTAGAATGTTGTTGTCTGTTATTTAGGGGGTCAGTACTAGAATGTTATGTGTTATTTAGGGGGTCAGTACTAGAATGTTATGTGTTATATGTTATTTAGGGGGGTCAGTACTAGAATGTTATGTGTTGTCTGTTATTTAGTGGGTCAGTACTAGAATGTTATGTGTTATTTAGGGGGTCAGTACTAGAACGTTATGTGTTGTCTGTTATTTAGGGGGTCAGTACTAGAATGGTATGTGTTATTTAGGGGGTTCAGTACTAGAATGTTGTTGTCTGTTATTTAGGGGTCAGTACTAGAATGTTATGTGTTATTTAGGGGTCAGTACTAGAATGTTATGTGTTATATGTTATTTAGGGGGGTCAGTACTAGAATGTTATGTGTTGTCTGTTATTTAGTGGGTCAGTACTAGAATGTTATGTGTTATTTAGGGGGTCAGTACTAGAACGTTATGTGTTGTCTGTTATTTAGGGGGTCAGTACTAGAATGGTATGTATTATTTAGTGGGTCAGTACTAGAATGTTATGTGTTATATGTTATTTAGGGGGTCAGTACTAGAATGTTATGTGTTATATGTTATTTAGGGGGTCAGTACTAGAATGTTGTCTGTTATTTAGTGGGTCAGTACTAGAATGTTGTCTGTTATTTAGGGGGTCAGTACTAGAATGTTATGTGTTGTCTGTTATTTAGGGGGGTCAGTACTAGAATGATGTCTGTTATTTAGGGGGTCAGTACTAGAATGTTGTCTGTTATTTAGGGGGTCAGTACTAGAATGTTATGTGTTGTCTGTTATTTAGGGGGTCAGTACTAGAATGATGTCTGTTATTTAGGGGGTCAGTACTAGAATGTTGTCTGTTATTTAGGGGGTCAGTACTAGAATGTTATGTGTTGTCTGTTATTTAGGGGGTCAGTACTAGAATGTTATGTGTTGTCTGTTATTTAGGGGGGTCAGTACTAGAATGTTGTTGTCTGTTATTTAGGGGGTCAGTACTAGAATGTTATGTGTTATTTAGGGGGTCAGTACAAGAATGTTATGTGTTATATGTTATTTAGGAGGGTCAGTACTAGAATGTTATGTGTTGTCTGTTATTTAGTGGGTCAGTACTAGAATGTTATGTGTTATTTAGGGGGTCAGTACTAGAACGTTATGTGTTGTCTGTTATTTAGGGGGTCAGTACTAGAATGGTATGTGTTATTTAGGGGGTTCAGTACTAGAATGGTATGTGTTATTTAGGGGGTTCAGTACTAGAACGTTATGTGTTGTCTGTTATTTAGGGGGTCAGTACTAGAATGTTATATGTTATTTAGGGGGGTCAGTACTAGAATGTTATATGTTATTTAGGGGGTCAGTACTAGAATGTTATATGTTATTTAGGGGGTCAGTACTAGAATGTTATATGTTATTTAGGGGGTCAGTACTAGAATGTTATGTGTTGTATGTTATTTAGGGGGTCGGTACTAGAATGTTATGTGTTATATGTTATTTAGGGGGTCAGTACTAGAATGTTATGTGTTATATGTTATTTAGGGGGTCAGTACTACAATGTTATATGTTATTTAGTGGGTCAGTACTAGAATGTTATGTATTATTTAGTGGGTCAGTACTAGAATGTTATGTGTTATATGTTATTTAGGGGGTCAGTACTAGAATGTTGTCTGTTATTTAGTGGGTCAGTACTAGAATGTTATGTGTTGTCTGTTGTTTAGGGGGTCAGTACTAGAATGTTATGTGTGATTTAGGGGGGTCAGTACTAGAATGTTATATGTTATTTAGTGGGTCAGTACTAGAATGTTGTGTGTTATTTAGGGGGTCAGTACTAGAATGTTATGTGTTGTCTGTTATTTAGGGGGGTCAGTACTAGAATGCTGTCTGTTATTTAGGGGGTCAGTACTAGAATGTTGTCTGTTATTTAGGGGGTCAGTACTAGAATGTTATGTGTTGTCTGTTATTTAGGGGGTCAGTACTAGAATGTTATGTGTTGTCTGTTATTTAGGGGGGTCAGTACTAGAATGTTGTTGTCTGTTATTTAGGGGGTCAGTACTAGAATGTTATGTGTTATTTAGGGGTCAGTACTAGAATGTTATGTGTTATATGTTATTTAGGGGGTCAGTACTAGAATGTTATGTGTTGTCTGTTATTTAGTGGGTCAGTACTAGAATGTTATGTGTTATTTAGGGGGTCAGTACTAGAACGTTATGTGTTGTCTGTTATTTAGGGGGTCAGTACTAGAATGGTATGTGTTATTTAGGGGGTTCAGTACTAGAATGTTGTTGTCTGTTATTTAGGGGGTCAGTACTAGAATGTTATGTGTTATTTAGGGGGTCAGTACTAGAATGTTATGTGTTATATGTTATTTAGGGGGTCAGTACTAGAATGTTATGTGTTGTCTGTTATTTAGTGGGTCAGTACTAGAATATTATGTGTTATTTAGGGGGTCAGTACTAGAATGTTATGTGTTGTCTGTTATTTAGGGGGTCAGTACTAGAATGTTATGTGTTGTCTGTTATTTAGGGGGTCAGTACTAGAATGGTATATGTTATTTAGGGGGTCAGTACTAGAATGTTATGTGTTATATGTTATTTAGTGGGTCAGTACTAGAATGTTATGTGTTATATGTTATTTAGGGGGTCAGTACTAGAATGTTATGTGTTATATGTTATTTAGGGGGTCAGTACTAGAATGTTGTCTGTTATTTAGTGGGTCAGTACTAGAATGTTATGTGTTGTCTGTTGTTTAGGGGGTCAGTACTAGAATGTTATGTGTTATTTAGGGGGGTCAGTACTAGAATGTTATATGTTATTTAGTGGGTCAGTACTAGAATGTTGTCTGTTATTTAGGGGGTCAGTACTAGAATGTTATGTGTTGTCTGTTATTTAGGGGGGTCAGTACTAGAATGATGTCTGTTATTTAGGGGGTCAGTACTAGAATGTTGTCTGTTATTTAGGGGTCAGTACTAGAATGTTATGTGTTGTCTGTTATTTAGGGGGTCAGTACTAGAATGTTATGTGTTGTCTGTTATTTAGGGGGGTCAGTACTAGAATGTTGTTGTCTGTTATTTAGGGGGTCAGTACTAGAATGTTATGTGTTATTTAGGGGGTCAGTACAAGAATGTTATGTGTTATATGTTATTTAGGGGGGTCAGTACTAGAATGTTATGTGTTGTCTGTTATTTAGTGGGTCAGTACTAGAATGTTATGTGTTATTTAGGGGGTCAGTACTAGAACGTTATGTGTTGTCTGTTATTTAGGGGGTCAGTACTAGAATGGTATGTGTTATTTAGGGGGTTCAGTACTAGAACGTTATGTGTTGTCTGTTATTTAGGGGGTCAGTACTAGAATGTTATATGTTATTTAGGGGGTCAGTACTAGAACGTTATGTGTTGTCTGTTATTTAGGGGGGTCAGTACTAGAATGTTATGTGTTGTCTGTTATTTAGGGGGTCAGTACTAGAATGTTATATATTATTTAGGGGGTCAGTACTAGAATGTTATGTGTTGTCTGTTATTTAGGGGGTCAGTACTAGAACGTTATGTGTTGTCTGTTATTTAGGGGGTCAGTACTAGAATGGTATGTGTTATTTAGGGGTCAGTACTAGAATGGTATGTGTTATTTAGGGGGGTCAGTACTAGAACGTTATGTGTTGTCTGTTATTTAGGGGGTCAGTACTAGAATGTTATATGTTATTTAGGGGGTCAGTACTAGAACGTTATGTGTTGTCTGTTATTTAAGGGGTCAGTACTAGAATGTTATGTGTTGTCTGTTATTTAGGGGGGTCAGTACTAGAATGTTATGTGTTGTCTGTTATTTAGGGGGTCAGTACTAGAATGTTATATATTATTTAGGGGGTCAGTACTAGAATGTTATATGTTATTTAGGGGGTCAGTACTAGAATGGTATGTGTTATTTAGGGGGTCAGTACTAGAATGGTATGTGTTATTTAGGGGGTCAGTACTAGAATGGTATGTGTTATTTAGGGGGTCAGTACTAGAATGGTATGTGTTATTTAGGGGGTTCAGTACTAGAACGTTATGTGTTGTCTGTTATTTAGGGGGTCAGTACTAGAATGTTATGTGTTGTCTGTTATTTAGGGGGTCAGTACTAGAATGTTATATATTATTTAGGGGGTCAGTACTAGAATGTTATATGTTATTTAGGGGGTCAGTACTAGAATGTTATGTGTTGTCTGTTATTTAGGGGGTCAGTACTAGAATGGTATGTGTTGTTTGTTATTTAGGGGGGTCAGTACTAGAATGTTATGTGTTGTCTGTTATTTAGGGGGTCAGTACTAGAACGTTATGTGTTGTCTGTTATTTAGGGGGTCAGTACTAGAATGGTATGTGTTATTTAGTGGGTCAGTACTAGAACTTTATGTGTTGTCTGTTATTTAGGGGGTCAGTACTAGAACGTTATGTGTTGTCTGTTATTTAGGGGGTCAGTACTAGAATGTTATATGTTATTTAGGGGGGTCAGTACTAGAACGTCATGTGTTGTCTGTTGTTTAGGGGGGTCAGTATGTTTGCCATGCTGACTGGGACGTTGCCTTTCACTGTTGAGCCGTTCAACATCAAACAGCTGCATCAGAAGATGGTCAATGGAGAGATAGGAACCATACCCAATGATATCAGCAAAGGTACCACACACACACACACACACACACACACACACACACACACACACACACACACACACACACACACACACACACACACACGCATATACACACACACACACACACACACACACACACACACACACACACACACACACACACACACACACACACACACACACACACACACAAACACTACCCACCTCACACAGCCTTGTCAGCACAACAAACAGAGCTTGTGTTACCGTGGTGATAATGAGTACAGGTCATTTTACCGTGGTGATAATGAGTACAGTGTCAGGATTTGGCCAGGGTTGTTCCGGTTTTTGGTCACTAGATGCCCCCATTGTGCCTTTTGACCTTTTGTTTTCCCTTGATCCCCATTATTATTTGCACCTGTGCCTCGTTTCCCCTGATTGTATTTAAACCCTTTGTTTTCTTATATAATAATAATAATATATGCCATTTAGCAGACGCTTTTATCCAAAGCGACTTACAGTCATGTGTGCATACATTTTACGTATGGGTGGTCCTGGTCCTTCTTCTTTGCTCTGTGTTTGTATGTTAGCACCCAGCCCTAGTACTCTGTGAACTCTTGTTGTTCCCGGTGGACTATCTTGTGGAATTCTGTTTTTTGTTCTTGTTTGTTTGTTTTTTGAGTATCTTTTGAGGCTTTTTTGTGCCTTACCTTCCACCTTGTGGATTTACCTTTTTGTCTTGGAGGATTACCTTTGTTCTTATGGAATTCCTTTTGAGGTTGTGGAGTTACATGTTTTCCTGAAGAACTTCACTTTTTACTTCATTAAATACACCGTCTCAAGTACTGCTGTGTCTGCCTCATCTTCTGGGTTCTGCCGACTATTCGTGGCTCAGTTGGTTAAGTGACTGTTTCTCACTCCGGAGACCCGGGTTCGTAACCGGGTCCTGACATACAGGTCATATTACCGTGGTGATAATGAGTACAGGTCCTGTTACCGTGGTGATAATGAGTACAGGTCCTGTTACCGTGGTGATAATGAGTAAAGGTCCTGTTGCCGTGGTGATAATGAGTACAGGTCCTGTTACCGTGGTGATAATGAGTACAGGTCCCGTTACCGTGGTGATAATGAGTAAAGGTCCTGTTGCCGTGGTGATAATGAGTACAGGTCCTGTTACCGTGGTGATAATGAGTACAGGTCCTGTTACCGTGGTGATAATGAGTACAGGTCATGTTACCGTGGTGATAATGAGTACAGGTCATGTTACCGTGGTGATAATGAGTACAGGTTGTGTTTCCTTGGTGATGAGTACAGGTCCTGTTTACCGTGGTGATAATGAGTTCAGCTCAAACCCAATTCAATTAATCTCTCCTCTCCACACCATCCTCTCCACTCCATCCTCTCCTCTCCTCTCCACCTCATCCTCTCCTCTCCACCTCATCCTCTCCTCTCCTCTCCACCCCATCCTCTCCACCTCATCCTCTCCTCTCCTCTCTACCCCATCCTATCCACCTCATCCTCTCCTCTCTACCCCATCCTCTCCACCCCATCCTCTCCTATCCACCTCATCCTCTCCTCTCTACCCTCTCCTCTCCTCTCTACCTCATCCTCTCCTCTCCTCTCCTCTCCACCCCATCCTCTCCTCTCCTCTCCTCCTCTCCTCTCCACCCCATCCTCTCCTCTCCTCTCCACCCCATCCTCTCCTCTCCCCCATCCTCTCCTCTCCACCCCATCCTCTCCACCCCACCCCATCCTCTCCTCTCCCCCTCTTTCTCCTCTCCCCCTCTCTCGTCTTCTCCCCCTCTCTTCAGGTGCAGTAGGTTTCGTCCTGTCCCTGTTGGAACCAGAACCTTCTAAACGGCCGACAATCAGATCAGCTATGGAGGAGAAATGGATCAATGAGGGCTACACCAGAAAACCTTTACACACACTCACACACAGGAACAGGTAACACTGTCACACACCAAGAGACCTCTACACACAGGAACAGGTAACACTGTCACACACCATGAGACCTCTACACACAGGAACAGGTAACACTGTCACACACCATGAGACCTCTACACACAGCAACAGGTACCACTGTCACACACCAAGAGACCTCTACACACAGGAACAGGTAACACACACTTGCGCGTGTTGAGTCAGTTTTGGGGGCGATCTCAGAGCTAACAGAGTTAGGCCAACAGCAGCGTCTAGTTTCCTCTCAAACACGATTCACATTGTTAAACACACACACTTTGCTCATCACATCATTTCTTTGTCATGTCATTTCTTCACGATCTGCCTCTAGGCACCCTTACCAGATTTGAAAACCATCAAATGTGTGTGTTTTTATGTGTGTTTTGTGTGATTGTAAGTACATGTCTGTGTCTCCAGGCTGCGTCCTGAGGATCTGAACCAATCCGTGCTGTCCTACATGACAGAGTCTCTGGGTTACAGTCTGAGTGATGTCACCACCGTGCTGACCAATAACAGGCCTTCTGCCATCCTGGCCTCCTATCAGCTGCTGCTCAGAAAACTGACCCGCGGAGAGAAAGGGGCCAGGGGCATCAAGGTCTATACACACCCCAGCTAGTATATAACGTTCTGAGAACCATATGTGTCTTACAGCTTGGTCGCCCTACGGTTATTTAGTCCACAACGTTCTGGGAATGATGCAGGGCCGTGGAACATTCTCAGGAGCTCCTTTGTTGTTGGTATTTCATCACTATAACAGAACGTTTCGGGAAAGTTCAAACATGGTCACATAACATTTCAAGTTGACATTGGGAATGTTCTCCAAAGTTTCAGAGAACGTTAAGAAACGACGTTGAGTACTTCAGCATAATGTTTCCTACAGGATTCCTCATGGTTCTATTTAACGCCATGTTCTCAAATTGCTCTGAGAATATTAAGAACACTTTTAACCACAATAAAACGTTTGTAACGTCCAGAGAACGTTCTAGGAATGTTATTTAAAAATATATACATTCCATTCTCGGCATTCCAAACTCAATTCTGTTCTCAGAAAAAAAAACTTTAAAAAAACTCCAGTTTTACCGGTCAGGAAACATTTCGCTTCATTCCCACAACCAACGTGAAACTAAAAACATACGCTCCCACAACTTCCAAGGAACCAAATGTGCTAGCTGGGACCTATACAGACACACACACACACGCACACACACACACACAGCTCCAGTGTGTGTATTGTTTGTTGTGTGTGTGACAGAAGCTGGACACCAGTGAATGGAACCTGCCCAGGAAAACCACCTGGAGAGAGAAGAGCAGCCCTGTAGCCAGGACACAGCAACACGTAAATATAACACTATACTATACTATACTATACTATACCATACCATACCATACCATACTATACCAAACCATACTATACTATACTATACTATATTATACTATACTATACCATACTATACCATACTATACTATACCATACTATACTATACTATACCATACTATAATATACTATACTATACTATACTATACCAAACCATACTATACTATACCATACCATACTATACTATACTATACTATACCATACTATACTATACTATACTATACCATGCCATACCATACTATACCAAACCATACTATACTATACTATACTATACCATACTATACCATACTATACCATACTATACTATACTATACCAAACCATACTGTACTGTACTATACTATACTATACTATACTATACTATACCAAACCATACTATACTATACCATACCAAACCATACTGTACTATACTATACTATACTATACTATACTATACCATACTATACTATACTATACCATACCATACTATACTATACTATACCAAACCATACTATACCAAACTATACTATACTATACCATACTATACCAAACCATACTGTACTGTACTATACTATACTATACTATACTATACTATACTATACCAAACCATACTATACTATACCATACCAAACCATACTGTACTATACTATACTATACCATGCCATACCATACTATACCAAACCATACTATACTATACTATACTACTATACTATACCATACTATACTATACTATACTATACTATACCATACTATACTATACTATACTATACTATACCAAACCGTACTGTACTGTACTATACTATACTATACTATACTATACTATACCAAACCATACTATACTATACCATACCAAACCATACTGTACTATACTATACTATACTATACTATACTATACTATACTATACCAAACTATACTATACTATACCATACTATACCAAACCATACTGTACTGTACTATACTATACTATACTATACTATACTATACTATACCAAACCATACTATACTATACCATACCAAACCATACTGTACTATACTATACTATACCATGCCATACCATACTATACCAAACCATACTATACTATACTATACTACTATACTATACCATACTATACTATACTATACTATACTATACCATACTATACTATACTATACTATACTATACTATACTATACTATACTATACCATACTATACTATACCATACCATACTATACTATACCATACTATACTATACTATACTATACCATACTATACCAAACCATACTGTACTGTACTATACTATACTATACTATACTATACCAAACCATACTATACTATACCATACCAAACCATACTGTACTATACTATACTATACTATACTATACCGAACCATACTATACTATACTATACTGTACTACACTATACTATACCACACTATACCATACTATACTATACTATACTATACCATACTATACTATACTATACCATACTATACTATACTATACGATACTATACCAAACCATGCTATACTATACTATACTATACCAAACCATGCTATACTATACTATACTATACCAAACCATACTATACTATACTATACTATACTATACTATACCAAACCATACTATACTATACTATACCATACTGTACTGTACTATACTATACTATACTATACTATACCAAACCATACTATACTATACCATACCAAACCATACTGTACTATACTATACTATACTATACTATACTATACTATACTGTACTACACTATACTATACAATATTATGCTATACTGTACTGTACCATACTACACTATACCAAACCATGCTATACTATACTATACTATACCAAACCATACTATACTATACTATACCAAACCATACTATACCAAACCATGCTATACTATACTATACTATACTATACTATACAATATTATGCTATACCGTACTGTACCATAATACACTATACTATACCAAACCATACTATACTATACTATACTATACCAAACCATACTATACTATACTACATCATATTATACCATACTACACTATAATATACCATACTGTACCATACTACACTATACTATACCATATTATACCATACTACACTATACTATACCATACTGTACCATACTACACTACACTATACCATATTATACCATACTACACTATACTATACAATGCTATACAATAATATACTACACTATGATATACCATACCATGCTATAGTGCACTATACTATACCATGCTATACAATGCTATACTACACTATACTATACAATACTGTACCATGCTGTACTACACTATACTATACTGTGCCATACTATACTGTGCCATACTATACTATACTATGCTATACAATACCATACAGTACTATACTATACCACACTACACTATACTATACTGTACAACACTATACTATATTGTACAATACTACACTATACTATACCATACTATACTACACTATACTACACTATACTGTGCCCTACTAAGCCGTACTGTACTACACCACACTATACTATACTATGCTATGCTACACTACACTATGCTGCGCTATACTATCCTATGCCACACTACATCGCAATATACTATACCATACTGTACTATACCATACTATACCATACTAGACTACACTATGCTACGCTACACTATACTACACCATGCTATGCTATACTATACTACACTGTAGTATACTATACCGTACTACACTATACTATACTATGATATACTATGCTATACTGCGCTGTGCCATACTATATCATACTACGCCATACTACACCATACTATGCTATACCGTACCATACTATACCATACTATACTATGCTATACCATGGCAATATCTACAGCCATACACTACACTACACTACAATACATATTATGTACTTATAGAAGAGCAGCCCTGCAGCCAGGACACAGCAACATGTAAATATAATACTATACTATGCTATACTATTTCATACTATACTATACAATACTATGCTGTAATACTGTATACCGCACTATATACTACACTATGACACTATATACTACCATACACTATACACTACACTATAATACTATATACTACCATACACTATATACTACACTATAATACCATATACTACCATACACTATATACTGCACTATGATACCATATACTACCATACACTATATACTACACTATGATACCATATACTACACTATATACTACACTACAATACTATATACCGCACTATATATTACACTATAATACTATATACTACCATACACTAACTACTACACTAATACCATACACTATATACTACATTATAATACTGTATACCGCACTATATACTACACTATAGTACTATATACTACACTATAATACTATATACTACCATACACTATATACTACACTATAATACTATATACTGCACTATATACTACACTATAATACTATATACCACACTATATACTACACTATAATACCATAAACTATATACTACACTATAATACTATATACTGCACTATAATACTATATACTACCATACACTATATACTACACTATAATACTATATACTACACTATAATACTATATACTACCATACACTACACTATATACCGCACTATATACTACACTATAATACTATATACCACACTATATACTACACTATAATACCATAAACTATATACTACACTATAATACTATATACTGCACTATAATACTATATACTACCATACACTATATACTACACTATAATACTATATACTACACTATAATACTATATACTACCATACACCATACACTACACTATATACCGCACTATATACTACACTATAATACTATATACCACACTATATACTACAATAAAATACCATAAACTATATACTACACTATAATACTATATACTGCACTATAATACTATATACTACCATACACTATATACTACACTATAGTACTATATACTACCATACACTATATACTACACTATGATACTATATACTACCATACACTATATACTACACTATGATACTATATACTACCAAACACTATGTACTACACTATGATACTATATACTACACTATAATACTATACTAAATTATACTGTACAATACTACACATTGTAGATATTACAGCTCTATGGCAGGTACCAAGGCTCAGCCAATCACTGTTGTTGTAGACTGAGCCAGCCAATGAGAAGGTCTCTAAGCAGTCCAGCCGGCCCCCGAGGAGCCAACCACAGTCCACAGAGGAGGAATTTCTCAGCACCAAGAAGAGACAGGAAGACCCTCCCACAGAGACCCGCCACTCCTCCACCTCTCTCCTCCCTTGCCTCCCTTCCCCTTGCCCCACGCCTCTCGTTGATGAAGAGGTCGCCATCACACTGTTTCCTGAAGGTAGGACACACCCACACACGCACAGACACATGCACGCACATAGGGTTAGAAGAGTGTAATTAGAGAAAAGCTTGCATCCTGGGGCTTTACGTTAGAGACTGACTGGGTTTGAACTCGGCACACTTCAAGACTTGGGTCACCAAACCACCGTTGTTACACTTCTGTGTTCTAAGCTACTGTGTTGTGTGTTCTAGTCTCTGTGTTCTAGTCTCTGTGTTCTAGTCTCTGTGTTCTAGTCTCTGTGTTATAGTCTCTGTGTTCTAGTCTCTGTGTTCTAGTCTCTGTGTTCTAGTCTCTGTGTTCTGGTCTCTGTGGTCTGTGTTCTAGTCTCTGTGTTCTAGTCTCTGTGTTCTAGTCTCTGTGTTCTAGTCTCTGTGTTCTAGTCTCTGTGTTCTGGTCTCTGTGGTCTGTGTTCTAGTCTCTGTGTTCTAGTCTCTGTGTTGTGTGTTCTAGTCTCTGTGTTCTAGTCTCTGTGTTGTGTGTTCTAGTCTCTGTGTTCTAGTCTCTGTGTTCTAGTCTCTGTGTTGTGTGTTCTAGTCTCTGTGTTCTAGTCTCTGTGTTGTGTGTTCTAGTCTCTGTGTTGTGTGTTCTAGTCTCTGTGTTCTAGTCTCTGTGTTCTAGTCTCTGTGTTGTGTGTTCTAGTCTCTGTGTTCTAGTCTCTGTGTTCTAGTCTCTGTGTTGTGTGTTCTAGTATCTGTGTTCTAGTCTCTGTGTTCTAGTCTCTGTGTTGTGTGTTCTAGTATCTGTGTTCTAGTCTCTGTGTTCTAGTCTCTGTGTTGTGTGTTCTAGTATCTGTGTTCTAGTCTCTGTGTTCTAGTCTCTGTGTTGTGTGTTCTAGTCTCTGTGTTATAGTATCTGTGTTATAGACTCTGTGTTGTGTGTTCTAGTCTCTGTGTTATAGTATCTGTGTTATAGACTCTGTGTTATAGTATCTGTGTTATAGACTCTGTGTTGTGTGTTCTAGTCTCTGTGTTCTAGTCTCTGTGTTCTAGTCTCTGTGTTATAGTATCTGTGTTATAGACTCTGTGTTATAGTATCTGTGTTATAGACTCTGTGTTGTGTGTTCTAGTCTCTGTGTTCTCATCTCTGTGTTATAAACTCTGTGTTCTAGTCTCTGTGTTCTAGTCTCTGTGTTCTAGTATCTGTGTTCTAGTCTCTGTGTTCTAGTCTCTGTGTTGTGTGTTCTAGTCTCTGTGTTCTCATCTCTTTGTTATAAACTCTGTGTTATACACTCTGTGTTGTGTATTCTCGTCTCCGTGTTTTGTGGTCGAGTCTCTGAGATCTGTGTTTTAATCTGTATGTTCTGTTTCTAGTCTCTGTATTCTGTGTGCCATTCATTGTGTTCTAGTCTCTGAATTATGTGTTTTAGTCTCTGTGTTTTGTGTTTTAGTCTCTGTGTTTTGTGTTCTAGTCTTTAGGTTCTGTGTTTTAGTCTCTGTGTTTTGTGGTCGAGTCTCTTTGATCTAGTCTTTGTGTTATGTGTTCTAGTCTTTAGGTTCTGTGTTTTATTCTCTGTATTCTGCGTTCAGTTTCTGTCTTTTCATCTCAGTGTCCCAGTCTCTGTGTTCTGTGTTCTAGTCTCTGTGTTCTAGTCTCTGTGTTCTGTGTCCCAGTCTCTGTGTTCTGTGTCCCAGTCTCTGTGTTCTGTGTCCCAGTCTCTGTGTTCTGTGTCCCAGTCTCTGTGTTCTGTGTTCTAGTCTCTGTGTTCTGTGTCCCAGTCTCTGTGTTCTGTGTTCTAGTCTCTGTGTTCTGTGTCCCAGTCTCTGTGTTCTGTGTTCTAGTCTCTGTGTTCTGTGTTCTAGTCTCTGTGTTCTGTGTTCTATTCTCTGTGTTCTGTGTCCCAGTCTCTGTGTTCTGTGTTCTAGTCTCTGTGTTCTGTGTCCCAGTCTCTGTGTTCTGTGTTCTAGTCTCTGTGTTCTGTGTCCCAGTCTCTGTGTTCTGTGTCCCAGTCTCTGTGTTCTGTGTTCTAGTCTCTGTGTTCTGTGTCCCAGTCTCTGTGTTCTGTGTCCCAGTCTCTGTGTTCTGTGTCCCAGTCTCTGTGTTCCTTGTTCTAGTCTCTGTGCTCTCTGATCCAGTGTCTGTGTTCTGTGTTCTAGTCTCTGTGTTCTGTGTTCTAGTCTCCGTGTTCAGTGTTCCAGTCTCCGTGTTCAGTGTTCCAGTCTCTGTGTTCTGTGTTCCAGTTTCCGTGTTCAGTGTTCCAGTCTCCGTGTTCAGTGTTCCAGTCTCCGTGTTCAGTGTTCCAGTCTCTGTGTTCTGTGTCCCAGTCTCTGTGTTCTGTGTTCTAGTCTCTGTGTTCTGTGTCCCAGTCTCTGTGTTCCTTGTTCTAGTCTCTGTGCTCTCTGATCCAGTGTCTGTGTTCTGTGTTCTAGTCTCTGTGTTCTGTGTTCCAGTCTCCGTGTTCAGTGTTCCAGTCTCTGTGTTCTGTGTTCTAGTCTCTGTGTTCAGTGTTCCAGTCTCTGTGTTCTGTTTTCCAGTCTATGCGTTCTGTGTTCAGTCTGTGTGTACTTTGATCTAGTCTCTGTGTTCTAGTCTCTGTGTTCTGTGTTCTAGTCTCTGTGTTATAGTCTATGTGTTCTGTGTTCTAGTCTCTGTTTTGTGTTGTGGTCTCCTTGTTCTAGTCTTTGTGTTATATGATATAGTCTCTGTTGTCTGTGTTCTAGTCTCTGTGTTCCATTTTCTGTGTTCTAGTCTCTGCGTTCTGTGTTCTAGTCTCTGCGTTCTGTGTTCTAGTGGGATGTATTCCAGTCTCTGTGTTTTAGTCTCTGTGTTCTGTGTTCTAGTCTCCATTTCTGCGGTTCTGGTCTCTGTGTTCTGGTCTCTGTGGTCTGTGTTCTAGTCTCTTTTTTAGTCTCTGTGTTCTGTGTTCTAGTCTCTTTTTTAGTCTCTGTGTTCTGTGTTCTAGTCTCCGTTTTTTCGGTACTGGTCTCTGTGTTCTAGTCTCTTTTGTAGTCTCTATGTTCTGTGTTCTAGTCTCTTTTCTAGTCTCTGTGTTCTGTGTTCTAGTCTATTTTCTAGTTTCTGTGTTCTGTGTTCTAGTCTATGTGTTCTGGTCTCTGTGGTCTGTTTTCTAGTCTCTTTTCTAGTCTCTGTGTTCTGTGTTCTAGTCTATGTGATCTGGTCTCTGTGGTCTGTGTTCTAGTCTCTTTTCTCGTCTCTGTGGTCTGTGTTCCAGTCTCTGTGTTCGGGGACAGAGAGCTGGTCCATCTCGCACCTCCTAAAAGCTCTGCCTCCAAGCTGTGTGACTCCGCCCCCCTGCCACGCCTGTTGGAACCAACCAGAGAAGTCCAGGTCAGACTGGTCAAGCTCTTCAGGATGTTGTTTGCTATGTATCAGGAGTGTGGTCAATTCCATTTCAATTCCAGTCAATTCAGAAAGGAAACCAGATTCCAATTCCAAATGTTCCTCTTGAAAATAATTGAAGGGAAAATAATTGAAGGGAGTTTCATTGTAGTTCTGGAAGTGGAGTTTCATTGTAGTTCTGGAAGTGGAGTTTCATTGTAGTTCTGGAAGTGGAGTTTCAGTGTACTTCTGGAAGTGGAGTTTCAGTGTAGTTCTGGAAGTGGAGTTTCAGTGTACTTCTGGAAGTGGAGTTTCAGTGTACTTCTGGAAGTGGAGTTTCAGTGTACTTCTGGAAGTGGAGTTTCAGTGTACTTCTGGAAGTGGAGTTTCATTGTAGTTCTGGAAGTGGAGTTTCATTGTAGTTCTGGAAGTGGAGTTTCATTGTAGTTCTGGAAGTGGAGTTTCATTGTAGTTCTGGAAGTGGAGTTTCATTGTACTTCTGGAAGTGGAGTTTCATTGTACTTCTGGAAGTGGAGTTTCATTGTAGTTCTGGAATTGGAGTTTCATTGTAGTTCTGGAAGTGGAGTTTCATTGTAGTTCTGGAAGTGGAGTTTCATTGTAGTTCTGGAATTGGAGTTTCATTGTAGTTCTGGAAGTGGAGTTTCATTGTAGTTCTGGAAGTGGAGTTTCATTGTAGTTCTGGAAGTGGAGTTTCAGTGTACTTCTGGAAGTGGAGTTTCATTGTAGTTCTGGAAGTGGAGTTTCATTGTAGTTCTGGAAGTGGAGTTTCATTGTAGTTCTGGAAGTGGAGTTTCATTGTAGTTCTGGAAGTGGAGTTTCATTGTAGTTCTGGAAGTGGAGTTTCATTGTAGTTCTGGAAGTGGAGTTTCAGTGTAGTTCTGGAAGTGGAGTTTCAGTGTACTTCTGGAAGTGGAGTTTCAGTGTAGTTCTGGAAGTGGAGTTTCAGTGTACTTCTGGAAGTGGAGTTTCAGTGTACTTCTGGAAGTGGAGTTTCAGTGTACTTCTGGAAGTGGAGTTTCAGTGTACTTCTGGAAGTGGAGTTTCAGTGTAGTTCTGGAAGTGGAGTTTCATTGTAGTTCTGGAAGTGGAGTTTCATTGTAGTTCTGGAAGTGGAGTTTCAGTGTAGTTCTGGAAGTGGAGTTTCAGTGTACTTCTGGAAGTGGAGTTTCAGTGTAGTTCTGGAAGTGGAGTTTCATTGTAGTTCTGGAAGTGGAGTTTCAGTGTAGTTCTGGAAGTGGAGTTTCAGTGTAGTTCTGGAAGTGGAGTTTCAGTGTAGTTCTGGAAGTGGAGTTTCAGTGTACTTCTGGAAGTGGAGTTTCAGTGTAGTTCTGGAAGTGGAGTTTCATTGTAGTTCTGGAAGTGGAGTTTCAGTGTACTCCTGGAAGTGGAGTTTCAGTGTAGTTCTGGAAGTGGAGTTTCATTGTAGTTCTGGAAGTGGAGTTTCATTGTAGTTCTGGAAGTGGAGTTTCATTGTAGTTCTGGAAGTGGAGTTTCATTGTAGTTCTGGAAGTGGAGTTTCATTGTAGTTCTGGAAGTGGAGTTTCAGTGTACTTCTGGAAGTGGAGTTTCAGTGTACTTCTGGAAGTGGAGTTTCATTGTAGTTCTGGAAGTGGAGTTTCATTGTAGTTCTGGAAGTGGAGTTTCAGTGTACTTCTGGATGTGGAGTTTCAGTGTACTTCTGGAAGTGGAGTTTCAGTGTTCTTCTGGAAGTGGAGTTTCAGTGTACTTCTGGAAGTGGAGTCTCAGTGTACTTCTGGAAGTGGAGTTTCAGTGTACTTCTGGAAGTGGAGTTTCAGTGTACTTCTGGAAGTGGAGTTTCAGTGTACTTCTGGAAGTGGGGTTTCAGTGTACTTCTGGAAGTGGAGTTTCAGTGTAATATATAATAATATAATAATATATATAATATAATAATATAATATATAATAATAATAGTCCTTCTGTGGCTCAGTTGGTAGAGCATGGCGCTTGTAACGCCAGGGTAGTGGGTTCGATTCCCGGGACCACCCATACGTAGAATGTATGCACACATGACAGTAAGTCGCTTTGGATAAAAGCGTCAGCTAAATGGCATATATTATTATTAGTCTCAGTGTACTTCTGAATTGACCCTTCCATGCTCATTGCCTCTAAAATCTTTATTACCAGATGAGTTGATGTAACAGCTAAAGCATCCTTTAAACCCTACGTATGTAGGCAATGCAAGAACGGAGTTAACTATGCAAAATGGCCGTCCAGTGTCCGATCCTGCGGTACTGCGTTGAGTTACACATTGTTGGACTGCACACATTTTTGCTATGCAAATTCACAGGATGGCCATTTTTATAGATGGATGTAGTTGTTGCATTCATCTGTATCTAGGCTTTAACAGTGACCGGATGTCCATTTCTCCATAGATTTTCATTCATGTTCAGTCTGATGTTACGACTATATACTTTAGTGTCCAGCTCCTGTCTGATGTTACCACTATATTCTTTAGGGTCCAGCTCCTGTCTGATGTTATCACTATATTCTTTAGTGTCCAGCTCCTGTCTGATGTTATCACTATATTCTTTAGTGTCCAGCTCCTGTCTGATGTTATCACTATATTCTTTAGGGTCCAGCTCCTGTCTGATGTTACCACTATATTTTTTAGTGTCCAGCTCCTGTCTGATGTTATCACTATATACTTTAGTGTCCAGCTCCTGTCTGATGTTATCACTATATTCTTTAGTATCCAGCTCCTGTCTGATGTTATCACTATATTCTTTAGTGTCCAGCTCCTGTCTGATGTTATCACTATATTCTTTAGTGTCCAGCTCCTGTCTGATGTTACCACTATATTCTTTAGTGTCCAGCTCCTGTCTGATGTTACCACTATATTCTTTAGTGTCCAGCTCCTGTCTGATGTTACCACTATATTCTTTAGTGTCCAGCTCCTGTCTGATGTTACCACTATATTCTTTAGTGTCCAGCTCCTGTCTGATGTTATCACTATATACTTTAGTGTCCTGCTCCTGTCTGATGTTACCACTCTCTGTACAGGTCCGTCCAGTCCGTCCACCACATGAGCACAGAACCACACACTCCGATGGGGCGGAACTCGACAACAGCCACCTCCACGACGACGATGACAGTTGTCACGATGACCACGTTCACCCTCATCGCCTTGGCAACAATGACCGGTTAAAGAAGCTGCAGATGTTCTACTCCTCGGAGACGAAGGGTGGAGTTTCTCCCAGAATGATCCTGGAGACCACGGAGGCTCGCCCCTCGGACAGAGAACACTTGGCAGGCGCCATGGAAATGGCACAAACTGCCCCGCCCCCTCTCCCCCAGCTACGGAATGCTGGGCTGAAGGAGGGAGGCGGGGGAGGAAGGGGAGGGAAGGTCACATGGGTGGGCCACATGGTACGGCCGCAGGGCACCACAGGGCTGCTGGTCAACGGGACCAAACCCCCGGCCTTCCCCTCCCATAGACAGCACGCTCTGGTCATCAAGAGCCTTCGCCAGGAGAGGGCGAGGAGAGGAGGAGGGGGAAGAGGAGGAGGAGGGATGAGAGGAGGAGTGCAGCGTAACTCTGTTCAGCTGCGTCAGTCCTTACAGCGTCGAGTAGCTGACCTGAACCTCCCTCTGCTCCCAGCAGCCCCGCAGAGACCATATTGACCTATTGACCTAAGACACTAACCCTACTGACCTACAGAGACCCAACTGACCTACAGAGACCATATTGACCTATTGACCTAAGACACTAACCCTACTGACCTACAGGGACCCTACTGACCTACAGGGACCCAACTGACCTACAGAGACCATATTGACCTACTGACCTATTGACCTAAGACACTAACCCTACTGAAATACAGGGACCCTACTGACCTACTGAGACCCTACTGACCTACAGGGACCCTACTGACCTACAGAGTGTCAGTGTTTGCACAGCCACGTTGTAGAATATTGAATCTCATACTTCTTCAATTCTCAGTCAAGGATTTCCACTATTCGACATCACATTCACATTAACAGAAGTATGTGGAGCCACAGACATATTGCTCAATGGGCCGCAAGACTATTGCTGCTCTGTGACTGTGAACGACAGAGACCCGACTGATCCTGGTGACTAGGTCACGAAGAGAACCATATGTCAACCAGCTACTGGTCTATAGTGCCAAAGGATTACGGTTAACCATGAACAAGGCGCTAGAGTAATGTCATCAGGTGGAACCAGGGAAAACCAGGTAGAACATTCCACAGCATTATCACAATACTGTATGGGTTAACTCTCTCATCATCGGTCTCTACAGTACTGTATGGGTTAACTCTCTCATTATCAGTCTCTACAGTACTGTATGGGTTAACTCTCTCATTATCAGTCTCTACAGTACTGTATGGGTTAACTCTCTCATTATCAGTCTCAACAGTACTGTATGGGTTAACTCTCTCATTATCAATCTCTACAGTACTGTATGGGTTAACTCTCTCATTATCAATCTCTACAGTACTGTATGGGTTAACTCTCTCATTATAAGTCTCTACAGTACTGTATGGGTTAACTCTCTCATTATCAGTCTCTACAGTACTGTATGGGTTTACTCTCTCATTATCAGTCTCTAGTCTCTACAGTACTGTATGGATTAACTCTCTCATCAGTCTCAACAGTACTGTATGGGTTAACTCTCTCATTATCAGTCTCTACGGGGTTAATTTGCTCATGATCAGTCTCTACAGTACTGTATGGGTTAACGATCTTATTATCAGTCTCTACAGTACTGTATGGGTTAACTCTCTCATTATCAGTGTCTACAGTACTGTATGGGTTAACTCTCTCATTATCAGTCTCTACGGGTTCATTTGCTCATTATCAGTCTGTACAGGGTTAACTCTCTCATGATCAGTCTCTACAGTACTATATGGGTTAACGATCTTATTATCAGTCTCTAAAGTACTGTATGGGTTAATTCTCTCAATATCAGTCTCTACAGTGCTATATGGGTCAACTATCTTATTATCAGTCTCTACAGTACTGTATGGGTTAACTCTCTCAATATCAGTCTCTACAGTACTGTATGGGTTAACTCTCTCAATATCAGTCTCTACAGTACTGTATGGGTTACCTCTCTTATTATCAGTCTCTACAGTACTGTATGGGTTAACTCTCTTATTGTGGTCTTATCTTTGGTCCTTCTGTGGCTCAGTTGGTAGAGCATGGTGCTTGTAGCGCCAGGGTAGTGGGTTCAATTCCCAGGACCACCCATACGTAGAATGTATGCACACATGACTGTAAGTTGCTTTGGATAAAAGCGTCAGCTAAATGGCATATATTATTATTATATTATTATTATCAGTCTCTACAGTAATGTATGGGTTAACTCTCTCATTATCAGTCTCTACAGTACTGTATGGGTTAACTCTCATTATCAGTCTCTACAGTAATGTATGGGTTAACTCTCATTATCAGTCTCGAAAGTACTGTATGTCTCGAAGTACCCTCTACAGGGTTAACTCTCTTATTATCAGTCTCTACAGGGTTAACTCTCTTATTATCAGTCTTGAAAGTACTGTATGGGTTAACTCTCTCATTATCAGTCTCTACAGGTTTAACTCTCTTAATATCAGTCTCTACAGGGTTAACTCTCTTATTATCAGTCTCTACAGGGTTAACTCTCTCATTATCAGTCTCTACAGGTTTAACTCTCTTATTATCAGTCTCTACAGGTTTAACTCTCTTATTATCAGTCTCTACAGGGTTAACTCTCTCATTATCAGTCTCTACAGGTTTAACTCTCTTATTATCAGTCTCTACAGGTTTAACTCTCTTAATATCAGTCTCTACAGGGTTAACTCTCTTATGATCAGTCTCAGCAGTGTTAACTCTCTCATTATCAGTCTCTACAGGTTTAACTCTCTTATTATCAGTCTCTACAGGTTTAACTCTCTTATTATCAGTCTCTACAGGGTTAACTCTCTCATTATCAGTCTCTACAGGTTTAACTCTCTCATTATCAGTCTCTACAGGGTTAACTCTCTTATTATCAGTCTCTTTATTGTCATGTGTTTTTAATGTATTCGCTGAACTGTATTCCTATTTTTTACTCCCATAAAAATCATGTGATCTGACTATTCCATACCTCTATCAGTCCATCTCTCTGTCATTACTAATGTGTATAGACTAGAGCCAGAGGTAACAGTGGGTATGGAGCTAGTATAGAGCTATAGAGGTAGACTAGAGCCAGAGGTAACAGTGGGTATGGAGCTAGTATAGAGCTATAGAGGTAGACTAGAGCCAGAGGTAACAGTGGGTATGGAGCTAGTATAGAGCTATAGAGGTAGACTAGAGCCAGAGGTAACAGTGGGTATGGAGCTAGTATAGAGCTATAGAGGTAGACTAGAGCCAGAGGTAACAGTGGGTATAGAGCTAGTATAGAGCTATAGAGGTAGACTAGAGCCAGAGATAACAGTGGGTATGGAGCTAGTATAGAGCTATAGAGGTAGACTAGAGCCAGAGGTAACAGTGGGTATAGAGCTAGTATAGAGCTATAGAGGTAGACTAGAGCCAGAGGTAACAGTGGGTATAGAGCTAGTATAGAGCTATAGAGGTAGACTAGAGCCAGAGGTAACAGTGGGTATAGAGCTAGTATAGAGCTATAGAGATAGACTAGAGCCAGAGGTAACAGTGGGTATGGAGCTAGTATAGAGCTATAGAGGTAGACTAGAGCCAGAGGTAACAGTGGGTATGGAGCTAGTATAGAGCTATAGAGGTAGACTAGAGCCAGAGGTAACAGTGGGTATGGAGCTAGTATAGAGCTATAGAGGTAGACTAGAGCCAGAGGTAACAGTGGGTATAGAGCTAGTATAGAGCTATAGAGGTAGACTAGAGCCAGAGGTAACAGTGGGTATGGAGCTAGTATAGAGCTATAGAGGTAGACTAGAGCCAGAGGTAACAGTGGGTATAGAGCTAGTATAGAGCTATAGAGGTAGACTAGAGCCAGAGGTAACAGTGGGTATGGAGCTAGTATAGAGCTATAGAGGTAGACTAGAGCCAGAGGTAACAGTGGGTATGGAGCTAGTATAGAGCTATAGAGGTAGACTAGAGCCAGAGGTAACAGTGGGTATGGAGCTAGTATAGAGCTATAGAGGTAGACTAGAGCCAGAGGTAACAGTGGGTATGGAGCTAGTATAGAGCTATAGAGGTAGACTAGAGCCAGAGGTAACAGTGGGTATGGAGCTAGTATAGAGCTATAGAGGTAGACTAGAGCCAGAGGTAACAGTGGGTATGGAGCTAGTATAGAGCTATAGAGGTAGACTAGAGCCAGAGGTAACAGTGGGTATAGAGCTAGTATAGAGCTATAGAGGTAGACTAGAGCCAGAGGTAACAGTGGGTATAGAGCTAGTATAGAGCTATAGAGGTAGACTAGAGCCAGAGGTAACAGTGGGTATAGAGCTAGTATAGAGCTATAGAGGTAGACTAGAGCCAGAGGTAACAGTGGGTATGGAGCTAGTATAGAGCTATAGAGGTAGACGAGCCAGAGGTAACAGTGGGTATGGAGCTAGTATAGAGCTATAGAGGTAGACTAGAGCCAGAGGTAACAGTGGGTATGGAGCTAGTATAGAGCTATAGAGGTAGACTAGAGCCAGAGGTAACAGTGGGTATAGAGCTAGTATAGAGCTATAGAGGTAGACTAGAGCCAGAGGTAACAGTGGGTATGGAGCTAGTATAGAGCTATAGAGGTAGACTAGAGCCAGAGGTAACAGTGGGTATGGAGCTAGTATAGAGCTATAGAGGTAGACTAGAGCCAGAGGTAACAGTGGGTATGGAGCTAGTATAGAGCTATAGAGGTAGACTAGAGCCAGAGGTAACAGTGGGTATAGAGCTAGTATAGAGCTATAGAGGTAGACTAGAGCCAGAGGTAACAGTGGGTATAGAGCTAGTATAGAGCTATAGAGGTAGACTAGAGCCAGAGGTAACAGTGGGTATAGAGCTATAGTATAGAGCTATAGAGGTAGACTAGAGCCAGAGGTAACAGTGGGTATAGAGCTAGTATAGAGCTATAGAGATAGACTAGAGCCAGAGGTAACAGTGGGTATGGAGCTAGTATAGAGCTATAGAGGTAGACTAGAGCCAGAGGTAACAGTGGGTATGGAGCTAGTATAGAGCTATAGAGGTAGACTAGAGCCAGAGGTAACAGTGGGTATGGAGCTAGTATAGAGCTATAGAGGTAGACTAGAGCCAGAGGTAACAGTGGGTATAGAGCTAGTATAGAGCTATAGAGGTAGACTAGAGCCAGAGGTAACAGTGGGTATGGAGCTAGTATAGAGCTATAGAGGTAGACTAGAGCCAGAGGGTAACAGTGGGTATGGAGCTAGTATAGAGCTATAGAGGTAGACTAGAGCCAGAGGTAACAGTGGGTATAGAGCTAGTATAGAGCTATAGAGGTAGACTAGAGCCAGAGGTAACAGTGGGTATAGAGCTAGTATAGAGCTATAGAGGTAGACTAGAGCCAGAGGTAACAGTGGGTATAGAGCTAGTATAGAGCTATAGAGGTAGACTAGAGCCAGAGGTAACAGTGGGTATGGAGCTAGTATAGAGCTATAGAGGTAGACTAGAGCCAGAGGTAACAGTGGGTATGGAGCTAGTATAGAGCTATAGAGGTAGACTAGAGCCAGAGGTAACAGTGGGTATGGAGCTAGTATAGAGCTATAGAGGTAGACTAGAGCCAGAGGTAACAGTGGGTATGGAGCTAGTATAGAGCTATAGAGGTAGACTAGAGCCAGAGGTAACAGTGGGTATGGAGCTAGTATAGAGCTATAGAGGTAGACTAGAGCCAGAGGTAACAGTGGGTATGGAGCTAGTATAGAGCTATAGAGGTAGACTAGAGCCAGAGGTAACAGTGGGTATGGAGCTAGTATAGAGCTATAGAGGTAGACTAGAGCCAGAGGTAACAGTGGGTATGGAGCTAGTATAGACCTATAGAGGTAGACTAGAGCCAGAGGTAACAGTGGGTATAGAGCTAGTATAGAGCTATAGAGGTAGACTAGAGCCAGAGGTAACAGTGGGTATGGAGCTAGTATAGAGCTATAGAGGTAGACTAGAGCCAGAGGTAACAGTGGGTATGGAGCTAGTATAGAGCTATAGAGGTAGACTAGAGCCAGAGGTAACAGTGGGTATGGAGCTAGTATAGAGCTATAGAGGTAGACTAGAGCCAGAGGTAACAGTGGGTATGGAGCTAGTATAGAGCTATAGAGGTAGACTAGAGCCAGAGGTAACAGTGGGTATGGAGCTAGTATAGAGCTATAGAGGTAGACTAGAGCCAGAGGTAACAGTGGGTATGGAGCTAGTATAGAGCTATAGAGGTAGACTAGAGCCAGAGGTAACAGTGGGTATGGAGCTAGTATAGAGCTATAGAGGTAGACGAGCCAGAGGTAACAGTGGGTATAGAGCTAATATAGAGCTATAGAGGTAGACTAGAGCCAGAGGTAACAGTGGGTATGGAGCTAGTATAGAGCTATAGAGGTAGACTAGCCAGAGGTAACAGTGGGTATGGAGCTAGTATAGAGCTATAGAGGTAGACTAGAGCCAGAGGTAACAGTGGGTATGGAGCTAGTATAGAGCTATAGAGGTAGACTAGAGCCAGAGGTAACAGTGGGTATAGAGCTAGTATAGAGCTATAGAGGTAGACTAGAGCCAGAGGTAACAGTGGGTATAGAGCTAGTATAGAGCTATAGAGGTAGACTAGAGCCAGAGGTAACAGTGGGTATGGAGCTAGTATAGAGCTATAGAGGTAGACTAGAGCCAGAGGTAACAGTGGGTATAGAGCTAGTATAGAGCTATAGAGGTAGACTAGAGCCAGAGGTAACAGTGGGTATGGAGCTAGTATAGAGCTATAGAGGTAGACTAGAGCCAGAGGTAACAGTGGGTATAGAGCTAGTATAGAGCTATAGAGGTAGACTAGAGCCAGAGGTAACAGTGGGTATGGAGCTAGTATAGAGCTATAGAGGTAGACTAGAGCCAGAGGTAACAGTGGGTATGGAGCTAGTATAGAGCTATAGAGGTAGACTAGAGCCAGAGGTAACAGTGGGTATGGAGCTAGTATAGAGCTATAGAGGTAGACTAGAGCCAGAGGTAACAGTGGGTATAGAGCTAGTATAGAGCTATAGAGGTAGACTAGAGCCAGAGGTAACAGTGGGTATAGAGCTAGTATAGAGCTATAGAGGTAGACTAGAGCCAGAGGTAACAGTGGGTATGGAGCTAGTATAGAGCTATAGAGGTAGACTAGAGCCAGAGGTAACAGTGGGTATAGAGCTAGTATAGAGCTATAGAGGTAGACTAGAGCCAGAGGTAACAGTGGGTATGGAGCTAGTATAGAGCTATAGAGGTAGACTAGAGCCAGAGGTAACAGTGGGTATGGAGCTAGTATAGAGCTATAGAGGTAGACTAGAGCCAGAGGTAACAGTGGGTATAGAGCTAGTATAGAGCTATAGAGGTAGACTAGAGCCAGAGGTAACAGTGGGTATAGAGCTAGTATAGAGCTATAGAGGTAGACTAGAGCCAGAGGTAACAGTGGGTATGGAGCTAGTATAGAGCTATAGAGGTAGACTAGAGCCAGAGGTAACAGTGGGTATGGAGCTAGTATAGAGCTATAGAGGTAGACTAGAGCCAGAGGTAACAGTGGGTATGGAGCTAGTATAGAGCTATAGAGGTAGACTAGAGCCAGAGGTAACAGTGGGTATGGAGCTAGTATAGAGCTATAGAGGTAGACTAGAGCCAGAGGTAACAGTGGGTATGGAGCTAGTATAGAGCTATAGAGGTAGACTAGAGCCAGAGGTAACAGTGGGTATGGAGCTAGTATAGAGCTATAGAGGTAGACTAGAGCCAGAGGTAACAGTGGGTATAGAGCTAGTATAGAGCTATAGAGGTAGACTAGAGCCAGAGGTAACAGTGGGTATGGAGCTAGTATAGAGCTATAGAGGTAGACTAGAGCCAGAGGTAACAGTGGGTATGGAGCTAGTATAGAGCTATAGAGGTAGACTAGAGCCAGAGGTAACAGTGGGTATGGAGCTAGTATAGAGCTATAGAGGTAGACTAGAGCCAGAGGTAACAGTGGGTATAGAGCTAGTATAGAGCTATAGAGGTAGACTAGAGCCAGAGGTAACAGTGGGTATAGAGCTAGTATAGAGCTATAGAGGTAGACTAGAGCCAGAGGTAACAGTGGGTATGGAGCTAGTATAGAGCTATAGAGGTAGACTAGAGCCAGAGGTAACAGTGGGTATGGAGCTAGTATAGAGCTATAGAGGTAGACTAGAGCCAGAGGTAACAGTGGGTATGGAGCTAGTATAGAGCTATAGAGGTAGACTAGAGCCAGAGGTAACAGTGGGTATGGAGCTAGTATAGAGCTATAGAGGTAGACTAGAGCCAGAGGTAACAGTGGGTATGGAGCTAGTATAGAGCTATAGAGGTAGACTAGAGCCAGAGGTAACAGTGGGTATGGAGCTAGTATAGAGCTATAGAGGTAGACTAGAGCCAGAGGTAACAGTGGGTATGGAGCTAGTATAGAGCTATAGAGGTAGACTAGAGCCAGAGGTAACAGTGGGTATGGAGCTAGTATAGAGCTATAGAGGTAGACTAGAGCCAGAGGTAACAGTGGGTATAGAGCTAGTATAGAGCTATAGAGGTAGACTAGAGCCAGAGGTAACAGTGGGTATGGAGCTAGTATAGAGCTATAGAGGTAGACTAGAGCCAGAGGTAACAGTGGGTATGGAGCTAGTATAGAGCTATAGAGGTAGACTAGAGCCAGAGGTAACAGTGGGTATGGAGCTAGTATAGAGCTATAGAGGTAGACTAGAGCCAGAGGTAACAGTGGGTATGGAGCTAGTATAGAGCTATAGAGGTAGACTAGAGCCAGAGGTAACAGTGGGTATGGAGCTAGTATAGAGCTATAGAGGTAGACTAGAGCCAGAGGTAACAGTGGGTATGGAGCTAGTATAGAGCTATAGAGGTAGACTAGAGCCAGAGGTAACAGTGGGTATGGAGCTAGTATAGAGCTATAGAGGTAGACTAGAGCCAGAGGTAACAGTGGGTATAGAGCTAGTATAGAGCTATAGAGGTAGACTAGAGCCAGAGGTAACAGTGGGTATGGAGCTAGTATAGAGCTATAGAGGTAGACTAGAGCCAGAGGTAACAGTGGGTATGGAGCTAGTATAGAGCTATAGAGGTAGACTAGAGCCAGAGGTAACAGTGGGTATGGAGCTAGTATAGAGCTATAGAGGTAGACTAGAGCCAGAGGTAACAGTGGGTATAGAGCTAGTATAGAGCTATAGAGGTAGACTAGAGCCAGAGGTAACAGTGGGTATAGAGCTAGTATAGAGCTATAGAGGTAGACTAGAGCCAGAGGTAACAGTGGGTATGGAGCTAGTATAGAGCTATAGAGGTAGACTAGAGCCAGAGGTAACAGTGGGTATAGAGCTAGTATAGAGCTATAGAGGTAGACTAGAGCCAGAGGTAACAGTGGGTATGGAGCTAGTATAGAGCTATAGAGGTAGACTAGAGCCAGAGGTAACAGTGGGTATAGAGCTAGTATAGAGCTATAGAGGTAGACTAGAGCCAGAGGTAACAGTGGGTATGGAGCTAGTATAGAGCTATAGAGGTAGACTAGAGCCAGAGGTAACAGTGGGTATAGAGCTAGTATAGAGCTATAGAGGTAGACTAGAGCCAGAGGTAACAGTGGGTATGGAGCTAGTATAGAGCTATAGAGGTAGACTAGAGCCAGAGGTAACAGTGGGTATAGAGCTAGTATAGAGCTATAGAGGTAGACTAGAGCCAGAGGTAACAGTGGGTATGGAGCTAGTATAGAGCTATAGAGGTAGACTAGAGCCAGAGGTAACAGTGGGTATAGAGCTAGTATAGAGCTATAGAGGTAGACTAGAGCCAGAGGTAACAGTGGGTATAGAGCTAGTATAGAGCTATAGAGGTAGACTAGAGCCAGAGGTAACAGTGGGTATGGAGCTAGTATAGAGCTATAGAGGTAGACTAGAGCCAGAGGTAACAGTGGGTATAGAGCTAGTATAGAGCTATAGAGGTAGACTAGAGCCAGAGGTAACAGTGGGTATGGAGCTAGTATAGAGCTATAGAGGTAGACTAGAGCCAGAGGTAACAGTGGGTATAGAGCTAGTATAGAGCTATAGAGGTAGACTAGAGCCAGAGGTAACAGTGGGTATGGAGCTAGTATAGAGCTATAGAGGTAGACTAGAGCCAGAGGTAACAGTGGGTATGGAGCTAGTATAGAGCTATAGAGGTAGACTAGAGCCAGAGGTAACAGTGGGTATGGAGCTAGTATAGAGCTATAGAGGTAGACTAGAGCCAGAGGTAACAGTGGGTATGGAGCTAGTATAGAGCTATAGAGGTAGACTAGAGCCAGAGGTAACAGTGGGTATGGAGCTAGTATAGAGCTATAGAGGTAGACTAGAGCCAGAGGTAACAGTGGGTATAGAGCTAGTATAGAGCTATAGAGGTAGACTAGAGCCAGAGGTAACAGTGGGTATGGAGCTAGTATAGAGCTATAGAGGTAGACTAGAGCCAGAGGTAACAGTGGGTATGGAGCTAGTATAGAGCCTATAGAGGTAGACTAGAGCCAGAGGTAACAGTGGGTATAGAGCTAGTATAGAGCTATAGAGGTAGACTAGAGCCAGAGGTAACAGTGGGTATAGAGCTAGTATAGAGCTATAGAGGTAGACTAGAGCCAGAGGTAACAGTGGGTATGGAGCTAGTATAGAGCTATAGAGGTAGACTAGAGCCAGAGGTAACAGTGGGTATAGAGCTAGTATAGAGCTATAGAGGTAGACTAGCCAGAGGTAACAGTGGGTATGGAGCTAGTATAGAGCTATAGAGGTAGACTAGAGCCAGAGGTAACAGTGGGTATGGAGCTAGTATAGAGCTATAGAGGTAGACTAGCCAGAGGTAACAGTGGGTATAGAGCTAGTATAGAGCTATAGAGGTAGACTAGAGCCAGAGGTAACAGTGGGTATGGAGCTAGTATAGAGCTATAGAGGTAGACTAGAGCCAGAGGTAACAGTGGGTATGGAGCTAGTATAGAGCTATAGAGGTAGACTAGAGCCAGAGGTAACAGTGGGTATAGAGCTAGTATAGAGCTATAGAGGTAGACTAGAGCCAGAGGTAACAGTGGGTATGGAGCTAGTATAGAGCTATAGAGGTAGACTAGAGCCAGAGGTAACAGTGGGTATGGAGCTAGTATAGAGCTATAGAGGTAGACTAGAGCCAGAGGTAACAGTGGGTATAGAGCTAGTATAGAGCTATAGAGGTAGACTAGAGCCAGAGGTAACAGTGGGTATGGAGCTAGTATAGAGCTATAGAGGTAGACTAGAGCCAGAGGTAACAGTGGGTATAGAGCTAGTATAGAGCTATAGAGGTAGACTAGAGCCAGAGGTAACAGTGGGTATAGAGCTAGTATAGAGCTATAGAGGTAGACTAGAGCCAGAGGTAACAGTGGGTATGGAGCTAGTATAGAGCTATAGAGGTAGACTAGAGCCAGAGGTAACAGTGGGTATGGAGCTAGTATAGAGCTATAGAGGTAGACTAGAGCCAGAGGTAACAGTGGGTATGAGAGCTAGAGCTATAGAGGTAGACTAGCCAGAGGTAACAGTGGGTAGCTAGTATAGAGCTAGACTAGAGCCAGAGGTAACAGTGGGTATGGAGCTAGTATAGAGCTATAGAGGTAGACTAGAGCCAGAGGTAACAGTGGGTATGGAGCTAGTATAGAGCTATAGAGGTAGACTAGAGCCAGAGGTAACAGTGGGTATGGAGCTAGTATAGAGCTATAGAGGTAGACTAGAGCCAGAGGTAACAGTGGGTATGGAGCTAGTATAGAGCTATAGAGGTAGACTAGAGCCAGAGGTAACAGTGGGTATAGAGCTAGTATAGAGCTATAGAGGTAGACTAGAGCCAGAGGTAACAGTGGGTATGGAGCTAGTATAGAGCTATAGAGGTAGACTAGAGCCAGAGGTAACAGTGGGTATGGAGCTAGTATAGAGCTATAGAGGTAGACTAGAGCCAGAGGTAACAGTGGGTATGGAGCTAGTATAGAGCTATAGAGGTAGACTAGAGCCAGAGGTAACAGTGGGTATAGAGCTAGTATAGAGCTATAGAGGTAGACTAGAGCCAGAGGTAACAGTGGGTATGGAGCTAGTATAGAGCTATAGAGGTAGACTAGAGCCAGAGGTAACAGTGGGTATGAGCTAGTATAGAGCTATAGAGGTAGACTAGAGCCAGAGGTAACAGTGGGTATGGAGCTAGTATAGAGCTATAGAGGTAGACTAGAGCCAGAGGTAACAGTGGGTATGGAGCTAGTATAGAGCTATAGAGGTAGACTAGAGCCAGAGGTAACAGTGGGTATGGAGCTAGTATAGAGCTATAGAGGTAGACTAGAGCCAGAGGTAACAGTGGGTATGGAGCTAGTATAGAGCTATAGAGGTAGACTAGAGCCAGAGGTAACAGTGGGTATGGAGCTAGTATAGAGCTATAGAGGTAGACTAGAGCCAGAGGTAACAGTGGGTATGGAGCTAGTATAGAGCTATAGAGGTAGACTAGAGCCAGAGGTAACAGTGGGTATGGAGCTAGTATAGAGCTATAGAGGTAGACTAGAGCCAGAGGTAACAGTGGGTATGGAGCTAGTATAGAGCTATAGAGGTAGACTAGAGCCAGAGGTAACAGTGGGTATGGAGCTAGTATAGAGCTATAGAGGTAGACTAGAGCCAGAGGTAACAGTGGGTATAGAGCTAGTATAGAGCTATAGAGGTAGACTAGAGCCAGAGGTAACAGTGGGTATGGAGCTAGTATAGAGCTATAGAGGTAGACTAGAGCCAGAGGTAACAGTGGGTATGGAGCTAGTATAGAGCTATAGAGGTAGACTAGAGCCAGAGGTAACAGTGGGTATGGAGCTAGTATAGAGCTATAGAGGTAGACTAGAGCCAGAGGTAACAGTGGGTATAGAGCTAGTATAGAGCTATAGAGGTAGACTAGAGCCAGAGGTAACAGTGGGTATGGAGCTAGTATAGAGCTATAGAGGTAGACTAGAGCCAGAGGTAACAGTGGGTATGGAGCTAGTATAGAGCTATAGAGGTAGACTAGAGCCAGAGGTAACAGTGGGTATGGAGCTAGTATAGAGCTATAGAGGTAGACTAGAGCCAGAGGTAACAGTGGGTATGGAGCTAGTATAGAGCTATAGAGGTAGACTAGAGCCAGAGGTAACAGTGGGTATGGAGCTAGTATAGAGCTATAGAGGTAGACTAGAGCCAGAGGTAACAGTGGGTATGGAGCTAGTATAGAGCTATAGAGGCAGACTAGAGCCAGAGGTAACAGTGGGTATGGAGCTAGTATAGAGCTATAGAGGTAGACTAGAGCCAGAGGTAACAGTGGGTATGGAGCTAGTATAGAGCTATAGAGGTAGACTAGAGCCAGAGGTAACAGTGGGTATAGAGCTAGTATAGAGCTATAGAGGTAGACTAGAGCCAGAGGTAACAGTGGGTATGGAGCTAGTATAGAGCTATAGAGGTAGACTAGAGCCAGAGGTAACAGTGGGTATGGAGCTAGTATAGAGCTATAGAGGTAGACTAGAGCCAGAGGTAACAGTGGGTATGGAGCTAGTATAGAGCTATAGAGGTAGACTAGAGCCAGAGGTAACAGTGGGTATGGAGCTAGTATAGAGCTATAGAGGTAGACTAGAGCCAGAGGTAACAGTGGGTATGGAGCTAGTATAGAGCTATAGAGGTAGACTAGAGCCAGAGGTAACAGTGGGTATGGAGCTAGTATAGAGCTATAGAGGTAGACTAGAGCCAGAGGTAACAGTGGGTATGGAGCTAGTATAGAGCTATAGAGGTAGACTAGAGCCAGAGGTAACAGTGGGTATAGAGCTAGTATAGAGCTATAGAGGTAGACTAGAGCCAGAGGTAACAGTGGGTATGGAGCTAGTATAGAGCTATAGAGGTAGACTAGAGCCAGAGGTAACAGTGGGTATGGAGCTAGTATAGAGCTATAGAGGTAGACTAGAGCCAGAGGTAACAGTGGGTATGGAGCTAGTATAGAGCTATAGAGGTAGACTAGAGCCAGAGGTAACAGTGGGTATAGAGCTAGTATAGAGCTATAGAGGTAGACTAGAGCCAGAGGTAACAGTGGGTATGGAGCTAGTATAGAGCTATAGAGGTAGACTAGAGCCAGAGGTAACAGTGGGTATAGAGCTAGTATAGAGCTATAGAGGTAGACTAGAGCCAGAGGTAACAGTGGGTATGGAGCTAGTATAGAGCTATAGAGGTAGACTAGAGCCAGAGGTAACAGTGGGTATGGAGCTAGTATAGAGCTATAGAGGTAGACTAGAGCCAGAGGTAACAGTGGGTATGGAGCTAGTATAGAGCTATAGAGTAGACTAGAGCCAGAGGTAACAGTGGGTATGGAGCTAGTATAGAGCTATAGAGGTAGACTAGAGCCAGAGGTAACAGTGGGTATGGAGCTAGTATAGAGCTATAGAGGTAGACTAGAGCCAGAGGTAACAGTGGGTATGGAGCTAGTATAGAGCTATAGAGGTAGACTAGAGCCAGAGGTAACAGTGGGTATGGAGCTAGTATAGAGCTATAGAGGTAGACTAGAGCCAGAGGTAACAGTGGGTATGGAGCTAGTATAGAGCTATAGAGGTAGACTAGAGCCAGAGGTAACAGTGGGTATGGAGCTAGTATAGAGCTATAGAGGTAGACTAGAGCCAGAGGTAACAGTGGGTATGGAGCTAGTATAGAGCTATAGAGGTAGACTAGAGCCAGAGGTAACAGTGGGTATGGAGCTAGTATAGAGCTATAGAGGTAGACTAGAGCCAGAGGTAACAGTGGGTATGGAGCTAGTATAGAGCTATAGAGGTAGACTAGAGCCAGAGGTAACAGTGGGTATGGAGCTAGTATAGAGCTATAGAGGTAGACTAGAGCCAGAGGTAACAGTGGGTATGGAGCTAGTATAGAGCTATAGAGGTAGACTAGAGCCAGAGGTAACAGTGGGTATGGAGCTAGTATAGAGCTATAGAGGTAGACTAGAGCCAGAGGTAACAGTGGGTATGGAGCTAGTATAGAGCTATAGAGGTAGACTAGAGCCAGAGGTAACAGTGGGTATGGAGCTAGTATAGAGCTATAGAGGTAGACTAGAGCCAGAGATAACAGTGGGTATGGAGCTAGTATAGAGCTATAGAGGTAGACTAGAGCCAGAGGTAACAGTGGGTATGGAGCTAGTATAGAGCTATAGAGGTAGACTAGAGCCAGAGGTAACAGTGGGTATGGAGCTAGTATAGAGCTATAGAGGTAGACTAGAGCCAGAGGTAACAGTGGGTATGGAGCTAGTATAGAGCTATAGAGGTAGACTAGAGCCAGAGGTAACAGTGGGTATGGAGCTAGTATAGAGCTATAGAGGTAGACTAGAGCCAGAGGTAACAGTGGGTATGGAGCTAGTATAGAGCTATAGAGGTAGACTAGAGCCAGAGGTAACAGTGGGTATGGAGCTAGTATAGAGCTATAGAGGTAGACTAGAGCCAGAGGTAACAGTGGGTATAGAGCTAGTATAGAGCTATAGAGGTAGACTAGAGCCAGAGGTAACAGTGGGCATGGAGCTAGTATAGAGCTATAGAGGTAGACTAGAGCCAGAGGTAACAGTGGGTATGGAGCTAGTATAGAGCTATAGAGGTAGACTAGAGCCAGAGGTAACAGTGGGTATGGAGCTAGTATAGAGCTATAGAGGTAGACTAGAGCCAGAGGTAACAGTGGGTATGGAGCTAGTATAGAGCTATAGAGGTAGACTAGAGCCAGAGGTAACAGTGGGTATGGAGCTAGTATAGAGCTATAGAGGTAGACTAGAGCCAGAGGTAACAGTGGGTATAGAGCTAGTATAGAGCTATAGAGGTAGACTAGAGCCAGAGGTAACAGTGGGTATGGAGCTAGTATAGAGCTATAGAGGTAGACTAGAGCCAGAGGTAACAGTGGGTATGGAGCTAGTATAGAGCTATAGAGGTAGACTAGAGCCAGAGGTAACAGTGGGTATGGAGCTAGTATAGAGCTATAGAGGTAGACTAGAGCCAGAGGTAACAGTGGGTATAGAGCTAGTATAGAGCTATAGAGGTAGACTAGAGCCAGAGGTAACAGTGGGCATGGAGCTAGTATAGAGCTATAGAGGTAGACTAGAGCCAGAGGTAACAGTGGGTATAGAGCTAGTATAGAGCTATAGAGGTAGACTAGAGCCAGAGGTAACAGTGGGTATGGAGCTAGTATAGAGCTATAGAGGCAGACTAGAGCCAGAGGTAACAGTGGGTATGGAGCTAGTATAGAGCTATAGAGGTAGACTAGAGCCAGAGGTAACAGTGGGTATGGAGCTAGTATAGAGCTATAGAGGTAGACTAGAGCCAGAGGTAACAGTGGGTATGGAGCTAGTATAGAGCTATAGAGGTAGACTAGAGCCAGAGGTAACAGTGGGTATGGAGCTAGTATAGAGCTATAGAGGTAGACTAGAGCCAGAGGTAACAGTGGGTATAGAGCTAGTATAGAGCTATAGAGGTAGACTAGAGCCAGAGGTAACAGTGGGTATGGAGCTAGTATAGAGCTATAGAGGTAGACTAGAGCCAGAGGTAACAGTGGGTATGGAGCTAGTATAGAGCTATAGAGGTAGACTAGAGCCAGAGGTAACAGTGGGTATGGAGCTAGTATAGAGCTATAGAGGTAGACTAGAGCCAGAGGTAACAGTGGGTATGGAGCTAGTATAGAGCTATAGAGGTAGACTAGAGCCAGAGGTAACAGTGGGTATGGAGCTAGTATAGAGCTATAGAGGTAGACTAGAGCCAGAGGTAACAGTGGGTATGGAGCTAGTATAGAGCTATAGAGGTAGACTAGAGCCAGAGGTAACAGTGGGTATGGAGCTAGTAGAGCTATAGAGGTAGACTAGAGCCAGAGGTAACAGTGGGTATGGAGCTAGTATAGAGCTATAGAGGTAGACTAGAGCCAGAGGTAACAGTGGGTATGGAGCTAGTATAGAGCTATAGAGGTAGACTAGAGCCAGAGGTAACAGTGGGTATGGAGCTAGTATAGAGCTATAGAGGTAGACTAGAGCCAGAGGTAACAGTGGGTATGGAGCTAGTATAGAGCTATAGAGGTAGACTAGAGCCAGAGGTAACAGTGGGTATGGAGCTAGTATAGAGCTAGAGGTAGACTAGAGCCAGAGGTAACAGTGGGTATGGAGCTAGTATAGAGCTATAGAGGTAGACTAGAGCCAGAGGTAACAGTGGGTATAGAGCTAGTATAGAGCTATAGAGGTAGACTAGAGCCAGAGGTAACAGTGGGTATGGAGCTAGTATAGAGCTATAGAGGTAGACTAGAGCCAGAGGTAACAGTGGGTATGGAGCTAGTATAGAGCTATAGAGGTAGACTAGAGCCAGAGGTAACAGTGGGTATGGAGCTAGTATAGAGCTATAGAGGTAGACTAGAGCCAGAGGTAACAGTGGGTATGGAGCTAGTATAGAGCTATAGAGGTAGACTAGAGCCAGAGGTAACAGTGGGTATAGAGCTAGTATAGAGCTATAGAGGTAGACTAGAGCCAGAGGTAACAGTGGGTATGGAGCTAGTATAGAGCTATAGAGGTAGACTAGAGCCAGAGGTAACAGTGGGTATGGAGCTAGTATAGAGCTATAGAGGTAGACTAGAGCCAGAGGTAACAGTGGGTATGGAGCTAGTATAGAGCTATAGAGGTAGACTAGAGCCAGAGGTAACAGTGGGTATAGAGCTAGTATAGAGCTATAGAGGTAGACTAGAGCCAGAGGTAACAGTGGGTATGGAGCTAGTATAGAGCTATAGAGGTAGACTAGAGCCAGAGGTAACAGTGGGTATGGAGCTAGTATAGAGCTATAGAGGTAGACTAGAGCCAGAGGTAACAGTGGGTATGGAGCTAGTATAGAGCTATAGAGGTAGACTAGAGCCAGAGGTAACAGTGGGTATGGAGCTAGTATAGAGCTATAGAGGTAGACTAGAGCCAGAGGTAACAGTGGGTATAGAGCTAGTATAGAGCTATAGAGGTAGACTAGAGCCAGAGGTAACAGTGGGTATAGAGCTAGTATAGAGCTATAGAGGTAGACTAGAGCCAGAGGTAACAGTGGGTATGGAGCTAGTATAGAGCTATAGAGGTAGACTAGAGCCAGAGGTAACAGTGGGTATGGAGCTAGTATAGAGCTATAGAGGTAGACTAGAGCCAGAGGTAACAGTGGGTATAGAGCTAGTATAGAGCTATAGAGGTAGACTAGAGCCAGAGGTAACAGTGGGTATGGAGCTAGTATAGAGCTATAGAGGTAGACTAGAGCCAGAGGTAACAGTGGGTATAGAGCTAGTATAGAGCTATAGAGGTAGACTAGAGCCAGAGGTAACAGTGGGTATGGAGCTAGTATAGAGCTATAGAGGTAGACTAGAGCCAGAGGTAACAGTGGGTATGGAGCTAGTATAGAGCTATAGAGGTAGACTAGAGCCAGAGGTAACAGTGGGTATGGAGCTAGTATAGAGCTATAGAGGTAGACTAGAGCCAGAGGTAACAGTGGGTATGGAGCTAGTATAGAGCTATAGAGGTAGACTAGAGCCAGAGGTAACAGTGGGTATGGAGCTAGTATAGAGCTATAGAGGTAGACTAGAGCCAGAGGTAACAGTGGGTATGGAGCTAGTATAGAGCTATAGAGGTAGACTAGAGCCAGAGGTAACAGTGGGTATAGAGCTAGTATAGAGCTATAGAGGTAGACTAGAGCCAGAGGTAACAGTGGGTATGGAGCTAGTATAGAGCTATAGAGGTAGACTAGAGCCAGAGGTAACAGTGGGTATAGAGCTAGTATAGAGCTATAGAGGTAGACTAGAGCCAGAGGTAACAGTGGGTATGGAGCTAGTATAGAGCTATAGAGGTAGACTAGAGCCAGAGGTAACAGTGGGTATGGAGCTAGTATAGAGCTATAGAGGTAGACTAGAGCCAGAGGTAACAGTGGGTATGGAGCTAGTATAGAGCTATAGAGGTAGACTAGAGCCAGAGGTAACAGTGGGTATGGAGCTAGTATAGAGCTATAGAGGTAGACTAGAGCCAGAGGTAACAGTGGGTATGGAGCTAGTATAGAGCTATAGAGGTAGACTAGAGCCAGAGGTAACAGTGGGTATGGAGCTAGTATAGAGCTATAGAGGTAGACTAGAGCCAGAGGTAACAGTGGGTATAGAGCTAGTATAGAGCTATAGAGGTAGACTAGAGCCAGAGGTAACAGTGGGTATGGAGCTAGTATAGAGCTATAGAGGTAGACTAGAGCCAGAGGTAACAGTGGGTATGGAGCTAGTATAGAGCTATAGAGGTAGACTAGAGCCAGAGGTAACAGTGGGTATGGAGCTGGTATAGAGCTATAGAGGTAGACTAGAGCCAGAGGTAACAGTGGGTATGGAGCTAGTATAGAGCTATAGAGGTAGACTAGAGCCAGAGGTAACAGTGGGTATAGAGCTAGTATAGAGCTATAGAGGTAGACTAGAGCCAGAGGTAACAGTGGGTATGGAGCTAGTATAGAGCTATAGAGGTAGACTAGAGCCAGAGATAACAGTGGGTATGGAGCTAGTATAGAGCTATAGAGGTAGACTAGAGCCAGAGGTAACAGTGGGTATGGAGCTAGTATAGAGCTATAGAGGTAGACTAGAGCCAGAGGTAACAGTGGGTATGGAGCTAGTATAGAGCTATAGAGGTAGACTAGAGCCAGAGGTAACAGTGGGTATAGAGCTAGTATAGAGCTATAGAGGTAGACTAGAGCCAGAGGTAACAGTGGGTATGGAGCTAGTATAGAGCTATAGAGGTAGACTAGAGCCAGAGGGTAACAGTGGGTATGGAGCTAGTATAGAGCTATAGAGGTAGACTAGAGCCAGAGGTAACAGTGGGTATGGAGCTAGTATAGAGCTATAGAGGTAGACTAGAGCCAGAGGTAACAGTGGGTATGGAGCTAGTATAGAGCTATAGAGGTAGACTAGAGCCAGAGGTAACAGTGGGTATGGAGCTAGTATAGAGCTATAGAGGTAGACTAGAGCCAGAGGTAACAGTGGGTATAGAGCTAGTATAGAGCTATAGAGGTAGACTAGAGCCAGAGGTAACAGTGGGTATAGAGCTAGTATAGAGCTATAGAGGTAGACTAGAGCCAGAGGTAACAGTGGGTATGGAGCTAGTATAGAGCTATAGAGGTAGACTAGAGCCAGAGGTAACAGTGGGTATGGAGCTAGTATAGAGCTATAGAGGTAGACTAGAGCCAGAGGTAACAGTGGGTATAGAGCTAGTATAGAGCTATGGAGCATAGAGGTAGACTAGAGCCAGAGGTAACAGTGGGTATGGAGCTAGTATAGAGCTATAGAGGTAGACTAGAGCCAGAGGTAACAGTGGGTATGGAGCTAGTATAGAGCTATAGAGGTAGACTAGAGCCAGAGATAACAGTGGGTATGGAGCTAGTATAGAGCTATAGAGGTAGACTAGAGCCAGAGGTAACAGGGTATGGAGCTAGTATAGAGCTATAGAGGTAGACTAGAGCCAGAGGTAACAGTGGGTATGGAGCTAGTATAGAGCTATAGAGGTAGACTAGAGCCAGAGGTAACAGTGGGTATGGAGCTAGTATAGAGCTATAGAGGTAGACTAGAGCCAGAGGTAACAGTGGGTATGGAGCTAGTATAGAGCCATAGAGGTAGACTAGAGCCAGAGATAACAGTGGGTATGGAGCTAGTATAGAGCCATAGAGGTAGACTAGAGCCAGAGGTAACAGTGGGTATGGAGCTAGTATAGAGCTATAGAGGTAGACTAGAGCCAGAGGTAACAGTGGGTATAGAGCTAGTATAGAGCTATAGAGGTAGACTAGAGCCAGAGGTAACAGTGGGTATGGAGCTAGTATAGAGCTATAGAGGTAGACTAGAGCCAGAGATAACAGTGGGTATGGAGCTAGTATAGAGCTATAGAGGCAGACTAGAGCCAGAGGTAACAGTGGAGGTATGGAGCTAGTATAGAGCTATAGAGGTAGACTAGAGCCAGAGGTAACAGTGGGTATGGAGCTAGTATAGAGCTATAGAGGTAGACTAGAGCCAGAGGTAACAGTGGGTATGGAGCTAGTATAGAGCTATAGAGGTAGACTAGAGCCAGAGGTAACAGTGGGTATGGAGCTAGTATAGAGCTATAGAGGTAGACTAGAGCCAGAGGTAACAGTGGGTATGGAGCTAGTATAGAGCTATAGAGGTAGACTAGAGCCAGAGGTAACAGTGGGTATGGAGCTAGTATAGAGCTATAGAGGTAGACTAGAGCCAGAGGTTACAGTGGGTATAGAGCTAGTATAGAGCTATAGAGGTAGACGAGCCAGAGGTAACAGTGGGTATGGAGCTAGTATAGAGCTATAGAGGTAGACTAGCCAGAGGTAACAGTGGGTATAGAGCTAGTATAGAGCTATAGAGGTAGACTAGAGCCAGAGGTAACAGTGGGTATGGAGCTAGTATAGAGCTATAGAGGTAGACTAGAGCCAGAGGTAACAGTGGGTATGGAGCTAGTATAGAGCTATAGAGGTAGACTAGAGCCAGAGGTAACAGTGGGTATGGAGCTAGTATAGAGCTATAGAGGTAGACTAGAGCCAGAGGTAACAGTGGGTATAGAGCTAGTATAGAGCTATAGAGGTAGACTAGAGCCAGAGGTAACAGTGGGTATGGAGCTAGTATAGAGCTATAGAGGTAGACTAGAGCCAGAGGTAACAGTGGGTATAGAGCTAGTATAGAGCTATAGAGGTAGACTAGAGCCAGAGGTAACAGTGGGTATGGAGCTAGTATAGAGCTATAGAGGTAGACTAGAGCCAGAGGTAACAGTGGGTATGGAGCTAGTATAGAGCTATAGAGGTAGACTAGAGCCAGAGGTAACAGTGGGTATAGAGCTAGTATAGAGCTATAGAGGTAGACTAGAGCCAGAGGTAACAGTGTGTATGGAGCTAGTATAGAGCTATAGAGGTAGACTAGAGCCAGAGGTAACAGTGGGTATGGAGCTAGTATAGAGCTATAGAGGTAGACGAGCCAGAGGTAACAGTGGGTATAGAGCTAGTATAGAGCTATAGAGGTAGACTAGAGCCAGAGGTAACAGTGGGTATAGAGCTAGTATAGAGCTATAGAGGTAGACTAGAGCCAGAGGTAACAGTGGGTATAGAGCTAGTATAGAGCTATAGAGGTAGACTAGAGCCAGAGGTAACAGTGGGTATGGAGCTGGTATAGAGCTATAGAGGTAGACTAGAGCCAGAGGTAACAGTGGGTATGGAGCTAGTATAGAGCTATAGAGGTAGACTAGAGCCAGAGGTAACAGTGGGTATGGAGCTAGTATAGAGCTATAGAGGTAGACTAGAGAGGTAGACTAGAGCCAGAGGTAGAGCAGTAACAGGGTATGGAGCTAGTATAGAGCTATAGAGGTAGACTAGAGCCAGAGGTAACAGTGGGTATGGAGCTAGTATAGAGCTATAGAGGTAGACTAGAGCCAGAGGTAACAGTGGGTATGGAGCTAGTATAGAGCTATAGAGGTAGACTAGAGCCAGAGGTAATAGTGGGTTGAGGTGTAATGGTAGACTAGTGGGTTGAGGTGTAATGGTAGACTGGGCGGCAGCGTAGCCTAGTGGTTAGAGCGTTGGACTAGTAACCGGAAGGTTGCGAGTTCAAACCCCCGAGCTGACAAGGTACAAATCTGTCGTTCTGCCCCTGAACAGGCAGAACAGGCACTGTTCCCAGGCCGTCATTGAAAATAAGAATGTGTTCTTAACTGGCTTGCCTGGTTAAATAAAGGTAAAAAAATAAAAAAAAAAGACTAGTGGGTAGAAGTGTAGTGGTAGACTAGAGGGTTGAGGTGTCGTGGTAGACTAGAGGGTTGAGGTGTCGTGGTAGACTAGTGGGTTGAGGTGTAATGGTAAACTAGTGAGTAGAAGTGTAGTGGTAGACTAGAGGGTTGAGGTGCCGTGGTAGACTAGTGAGTAGAAGTGTTGTGGTAGACTAGAGCCAGAGGTAACAGTGGGTTGAGGTGTAGTGGTAGACTAGTGGTTAGAAGTGTTGTGGTAGACTAGAGCCAGAGGTAACAGTGGGTTGAGGTGTAGTGGTAGACTAGTGGTTAGAAGTGTTGTGGTAGACTAGAGCCAGAGGTAACAGTGGGTTGAGGTGTAGTGGTAGACTAGTGGTTAGAAGTGTTGTGGTAGACTAGAGCCAGAGGTAACAGTGGGTTGAGGTGTAGTGGTAGACTAGTGGTTAGAAGTGTTGTGGTAGACTAGAGCCAGAGGTAACAGTGGGTTGAGGTGTAGGGGTAGACTAGTGGTTAGAAGTGTAGTGGTAGACTAGTGGTTAGAAGTGTTGTGGTAGACTAGAGCCAGAGGTAACAGTGGGTTGAGGTGTAGTGGTAGACTAGTGGTTAGAAGTGTTGTGGTAGACTAGAGCCAGAGGTAATAGTGGGTTGAGGTGTAGTGGTAGAGTAGAGCCAGAGGTAACAGTGGGTTGAGGTGTAGTGGTAGACTAGTGGTTAGAAGTGTAGTGGTAGACTAGTGGTTAGAAGTGTAGTGGTAGACTAGTGGGTTGAGGTGTAGTGGTAGACTAGTGGTTAGAAGTGTAGTGGTAGACTAGTGGGTTGAGGTGTAGTGGTAGACTAGTGGTTAGAAGTGTAGTGGTAGACTAGTGGGTTGAGGTGTAGTGGTAGACTAGAGCCAGAGGTAACAGTGGGTTGAGGTGTAGTGGTAGACTAGTGGGTTGAGGTGTTGTGGTAGACTAGAGCCAGAGGTAACAGTGGGTTGAGGTGTAGTGGTAGACTAGTGGTTAGAAGTGTAGTGGTAGACTAGTGGGTTGAGGTGTAGTGGTAGACTAGAGCCAGAGGTAACAGTGGGTTGAGGTGTAGTGGTAGACTAGTGGTTAGAAGTGTAGTGGTAGACTAGTGGTTAGAAGTGTTGTGGTAGACTAGAGCCAGAGGTAACAGTGGGTTGAGGTGTAGTGGTAGACTAGTGGGTTGAGGTGTAGTGGTAGACAGGTAGATCAGTGACTTCAGGGGAATCTGGTTGCTCTTAAATGATTCAATAGTTGTAACTGATCCTGTGTGTGTGTGTGTGTGTGTGTGTGTGTGTGTGTGTGTGTGTGTGTGTTTGGACAGATTAAGCCCATTCAGGTGTATCACCCCCCTATATACTAGCTGCTTCTACTTAACACTACTTAACCCTAAAATCTTCTTGCTGCTTCTTTTTGACACAACTTAACCCTAAACCCTCTACAAGTAGCATTTAACACTACTCAACCCTAAACACTCTACAAGTAGCATTTAACACTACTCAACCCTAAACACTCTACAAGTAGCATTTAACACTACTCAACCCTAAACACTCTACAAGTAGAATTTAACACTACTCAACCCTAAACACTCTACAAGTAGCATTTAACACTACTCAACCCTAAACCCTCTACAAGTAGCATTTAACACTACTCAACCCTAAACACTCTACAAGTAGCATTTAACACTACTCAACCCTAAACACTCTACAAGTAGCATTTAACACTACTTAACCCTAAACACTCTACAAGTAGCATTTAACACTACTCAACCCTAAACCCTCTACAAGTAGAATGTAACACTACTCAACCCTAAACCCTCTACAAGTAGCATTTAACACTACTCAACCCTAAACACTCTACAAGTAGAATTTAACACTACTCAACCCTAAACACTCTACAAGTAGCATTTAACACTACTCAATCCTAAACACTCTACAAGTAGCATTTAACACTACTCAACCCTAAACACTCTACAAGTAGCATTTAACACTACTCAACCCTAAACACTCTACAAGTAGCATTTAACACTACTCAACCCTAAACACTCTACAAGTAGCATTTAACACTACTCAATCCTAAACACTCTACAAGTAGCATTTAACACTACTCAACCCTAAACACTCTACAAGTAGCATTTAACACTACTCAACCCTAAACCCTCTACAAGTAGAATGTAACACTACTTAACCCTAAACCCTCTACAAGTAGCATTTAACACTACTCAACCCTAAACCCTCTACAAGTAGAATTTAACACAACTTAACCCTAAACCCTCTACAAGTAGCATTTAACACTACTCAACCCTAAACACTCTACAAGTAGCATTTAACACTACTCAACCCTAAACACTCTACAAGTAGCATTTAACACTACTCAACCCTAAACACTCTACAAGTAGCATTTAACACTACTCAAACCTAAACACTCTACAAGTAGCATTTAACACTACTTAACCCTAAACACTCTACAAGTAGCATTTAACACTACTCAACCCTAAACCCTCTACAAGTAGAATGTAACACTACTCAACCCTAAACCCTCTACAAGTAGCATTTAACACTACTCAACCCTAAACACTCTACAAGTAGAATTTAACACTACTCAACCCTAAACACTCTACAAGTAGCATTTAACACTACTCAATCCTAAACACTCTACAAGTAGCATTTAACACTACTCAACCCTAAACACTCTACAAGTAGCATTTAACACTACTCAACCCTAAACACTCTACAAGTAGCATTTAACACTACTCAACCCTAAACACTCTACAAGTAGCATTTAACACTACTCAATCCTAAACACTCTACAAGTAGCATTTAACACTACTCAACCCTAAACACTCTACAAGTAGCATTTAACACTACTCAACCCTAAACCCTCTACAAGTAGAATGTAACACTACTTAACCCTAAACCCTCTACAAGTAGCATTTAACACTACTCAACCCTAAACCCTCTACAAGTAGAATTTAACACAACTTAACCCTAAACCCTCTACAAGTAGCATTTAACACTACTCAACCCTAAACACTCTACAAGTAGCATTTAACACTACTCAACCCTAAACACTCTACAAGTAGCATTTAACACTACTCAACCCTAAACCCTCTACAAGTAGCATTTAACACTACTCAACCCTAAACCCTCTACAAGTAGCATTTAACACTACTCAACCCTAAACCCTCTACAAGTAGCATTTAACACTACTCAACCCTAAACACTCTACAAGTAGCATTTAACACTACTCAACCCTAAACCCTCTACAAGTAGCATTTAACACTACTCAACCCTAAACCCTCTACAAGTAGCATTTAACACTACTTAACCCTAAACACTCTACAAGTAGCATTTAACACTACTCAACCCTAAACACTCTACAAGTAGCATTTAACACTACTCAACCCTAAACCCTCTACAAGTAGCATTTAACACTACTTAACCCTAAACACTCTACAAGTAGCATTTAACACTACTTAACCCTAAACACTCTACAAGTAGCATTTAACACTACTCAACCCTAAACACTCTACAAGTAGCATTTAACACTACTTAACCCTAAACACTCTACAAGTAGCATTTAACACTATTTAACCCTAAACCCTTTACAAATAGAATGTAACCTTGTGTGGACTAAAAACATTTCCCCGGTTAGTCAAATGTTGGTTTCTTACTATTCTGTTCCCCACAAGTATAGTTACACACACACACACACACACACACACACACACACACACACACACACTCACACTCACACTCACACTCACACACTCACACTCACACACTCACACACAGAGGAATCAGAGGTAGATGTAATGTAGTGTTGTTGTGGAATGAAGGTATGGAGGTAAAAGTAATGCAGGTATGGAAACTGAATTAATTATGAATGACTCATTCAGGGATGTCACCGTGCCGATGTCCTTACTGTAACACGGTCAGTCACCACTTAACCCAACGCCACTCATAGAAAAACACAATGATGTTTATCAAATCGATCAGCTGGTGCACAGAACCAAACCAAAATACTGTACCCCAACATCAACTTGCATATCGGCTCAGTCTCCAATTAAAGAACAGCTCCGTCTCGAAACGTTTTTTTTAAAAACGAGCAAATATCCAAATAATTCAGCCGCATTAAATAAAATATGGATATATTTGACCAGTTCTGTTGTTAGTCTGTGTAAGGGGACCTCATGCTGCTTTCCTAACCAAGTGGGAGGTCCAGGGGCCCTGACCTCCAGGGGCCCTGACCTCCAGGGGCCCTGACCTCCAGGGGCCCTGACCTCCAGGGGCCCTGACCTCCAGGGGCCCTGACCAGAAGTGGGAGGTGGGGATTTACCAGTTGTGAATAACAGTGTGATGCATTCAGGTGAAATAAATAAATAAATAAATAACACTTCACAAGCTATGAACTTGGCTCCTGGCTAACAAAATGCGTAGACCATAAATTGAAAGTTCAGCTATCACGCTTGTAAATGAAGTATAGTGTTCATTTAACAAACATATATATTGCTTTTTATAAGTAATGTTTTGTTGTTGCGTTTAACTGCTGAAAATGCTGTTATCAAGGTAATTTCTTCAGTAGGTGACATCAGAGGTCACCATGTGGGAGAAATGGATCTAGTTGAGAGGTAGACAGCTCCGGATCATAGACTAGTTCCCCACTACAGATGACCAGTTTGAGGGCCGGTAAAAGTGTTTTTTTCCCAGTCGTATGTGGTACATTCCCACTTCCCACTTGGTTACTAACGCAGCATTATAAATAGCCTTACACACTTTGGTCCACAAAGGAACAGCATCTGGACCATCAATACAATAGTCCTTAACCCTGACACTGGTGGGAAGTGGGAACACTGGTGGAAGTGGCAACACTGGTGGGAAGTGGCAACACTGGTGGGAAGTGACAACACTGGTGGGAAGTGGGAAGTGGCAACACTGGTGGGAAGTGGCAGCACTGGTGGGAAGTGGCAACACTGGTGGGAAGTGGCAACACTGGTGGGAAGTGGCAACACTGGTGGGAAGTGGCAACACTGGTGGGAAGTGGCAGCACTGGTGGGAAGTGGCAACACTGGTGGGAAGTGGCAACACTGGTGGGAAGTGGCAACACTGGTGGGAAGTGACAACACTGGTGGAAGTGGCAACACTGGTGGGAAGTGGCAACACTGGTGGGAAGTGGCAACACTGGTGGGAAGTGACAGCACTGGTGGGAAGTGGGAACACTGGTGGGAAGTGGGAAGTGGCAACACTGGTGGGAAGTGGGAACACTGGTGGGAAGTGACAGCACTGGTGGGAAGTGGGAACACTGGTGGGAAGTGACAACACTGGTGGGAAGTGACAACACTGGTGGAAGTGACAACACTGGTGGGAAGTGTCAACACTGGTGGGAAGTGTCAACACTGGTGGGAAGTGTCAACACTGGTGGGAAGTGGCAACACAGGTGGGAAGTGGCAACACTGGTGGAAGTGGCAACACTGGTGGGAAGTGGCAACACTGGTGGGAAGTGGCAACACTGGTGGGAAGTGGCAGCACTGGTGGGAAGTGTCAACACAGGTGGGAAGTGGCAACACTGGTGGAAGTGGCAACACTGGTGGAAGTGACAGCACTGGTGGGAAGTGGCAACACTGGTGGGAAGTGGGAAGTGGCAACACTGGTGGAAGTGGCAGCACTGGTGGGAAGTGGCAACACTGGTGGGAAGTGGCAACACTGGTGGGAAGTGACAGCACTGGTGGGAAGTGACAACACTGGTGGGAAGTGGGAAGTGGCAACACTGGTGGGAAGTGGCAGCACTGGTGGGAAGTGGCAACACTGGTGGGAAGTGGCAGCACTGGTGGGAAGTGGCAACACTGGTGGGAAGTGGCAGCACTGGTGGGAAGTGACAGCACTGGTGGGAAGTGGCAACACTGGTGGGAAGTGGGAAGTGGCAGCACTGGTGGGAAGTGGCAGCACTGGTGGGAAGTGGCAGCACTGGTGGGAAGTGGCACTGGTGGGAAGTGGCAGCACTGGTGGGAAGTGGCAGCACTGGTGGGAAGTGGCAACACTGGTGGGAAGTGGCAACACTGGTGGAAGTGGCAACACTGGTGGGAAGTGGCAACACTGGTGGGAAGTGGCAACACTGGTGGGAAGTGGCAACACTGGTGGGAAGTGGCAACACTGGTGGGAAGTGGGAAGTGGCACACTGGTGGGAAGTGGCAACACTGGTGGGAAGTGGCAACACTGGTGGGAAGTGGCAACACTGGTGGGAAGTGGCAACACTGGTGGGAAGTGGCAACACTGGTGGGAAGTGGCAACACTGGTGGGAAGTGGCAACACTGGTGGGAAGTGGCAACACTGGTGGGAAGTGGCAACACTGGTGGGAAGTGGCAACACTGGTGGGAAGTGGCAACACTGGTGGGAAGTGGCAACACTGGTGGGAAGTGGCAACACTGGTGGGAAGTGGCAACACTGGTGGGAAGTGGCAACACTGGTGGAAGTGGCAACACTGGTGGGAAGTGGCAACACTGGTGGGAAGTGGCAACACTGGTGGGAAACACACTGGTGGGAAGTGGCAACACTGGTGGGAAGGAAGTGGCAACACTGGTGGGAAGTGGAACACTGGTGGGAAGTGGCAACACTGGTGGGAAGTGGGAACACTGGTGGGAAGTGGCAACACTGGTGGGAAGTGGGAAGTGGCAACACTGGTGGGAAGTGGCAACTGGTGGGAAGTGGCAACACTGGTGGGAAGTGGCAACACTGGTGGGAAGTGGGAAGTGGCAACACTGGTGGGAAGTGGCAACACTGGTGGGAAGTGGCAACACTGGTGGGAACACTGGTGGGAAGTGGCAACACTGGTGGGAAGTGGCAACACTGGTGGGAAGTGGCAACACTGGTGGGAAGTGGCAACACTGGTGGGAAGTGGCAACACTGGTGGGAAGTGGCAACACTGGTGGGAAGTGACAACACTGGTGGGAAGTGGCAACACTGGTGGGAAGTGGCAACACTGGTGGGAAGTGGGAAGTGGCACACTGGTGGGAAGTGGCAACACTGGTGGGAAGTGGCAACACTGGTGGGAAGTGGCAACACTGGTGGGAAGTGGCAACACTGGTGGGAAGTGGGAAGTGGCAACACTGGTGGGAAGTGGCAACACTGGTGGGAAGTGGGAACACTGGTGGGAAGTGGGAACACTGGTGGGAAGTGGCAACACTGGTGGGAAGTGGCAACACTGGTGGGAAGTGGCAACACTGGTGGGAAGTGGCAACACTGGTGGGAAGTGGCAACACTGGTGGGAAGTGGCAACACTGGTGGGAAGTGGCAGCACTGGTGGGAAGTGGGAAGTGGCAACACTGGTGGGAAGTGGGAAGTGGCAACACTGGTGGGAAGTGGCAACACTGGTGGGGAGTGGCAACACTGGTGGGAAGTGGCAGCACTGGTGGGAAGTGGGAACACTGGTGGGAAGTGGCAACACTGGTGGGAAGTGGGAAGTGGCAACACTGGTGGGAAGTGGCAACACTGGTGGGAAGTGGCAACACTGGTGGGAAGTGGCAACACTGGTGGGAAGTGGGAAGTGGCAACACTGGTGGGAAGTGGCAACACTGGTGGGAAGTGGGAAGTGGCAACACTGGTGGGAAGTGGCAACACTGGTGGGAAGTGGCAACACTGGTGGGAAGTGGGAACACTGGTGGGAAGTGGCAACACTGGTGGGAAGTGGCAACACTGGTGGGAAGTGGCAACACTGGTGGGAAGTGGCAACACTGGTGGGAAGTGGCAACACTGGTGGGAAGTGGCAACACTGGTGGGAAGTGGCAACACTGGTGGGAAGTGGCAACACTGGTGGGAAGTGGGAAGTGGCAACACTGGTGGGAAGTGGCAACACTGGTGGGAAGTGGCAACACTGGTGGGAAGTGGCAACACTGGTGGAAGTGGCAACACTGGTGGGAAGTGGGAAGTGACAACACTGGTGGGAAGTGGCAACACTGGTGGGAAGTGGCAACACTGGTGGGAAGTGGCAACACTGGTGGGAAGTGGCAACACTGGTGGGAAGTGGCAACACTGGTGGGAAGTGGCAGCACTGGTGGAAGTGACAACACTGGTGGGAAGTGGCAACACTGGTGGGAAGTGGCAACACTGGTGGGAAGTGGCAACACTGGTGGGAAGTGGGAACACTGGTGGGAAGTGGGAACACTGGTGGGAAGTGGCAACACTGGTGGGAAGTGGGAACACTGGTGGGAAGTGGGAAGTGGCAACACTGGTGGGAAGTGACAACACTGGTGGGAAGTGGCAACACTGGTGGGAAGTGGCAACACTGGTGGGAAGTGGCAACACTGGTGGGAAGTGACAACACTGGTGGGAAGTGGCAACACTGGTGGGAAGTGGCAACACTGGTGGGAAGTGGCAACACTGGTGGGAAGTGGCAACACTGGTGGGAAGTGGCAACACTGGTGGGAAGTGGCAACACTGGTGGGAAGTGACAGCACTGGTGGGAAGTGGAACACTGGTGGAAGTGGGAAGTGGCAACACTGGTGGGAAGTGACAGCACTGGTGGGAAGTGACAGCACTGGTGGGAAGTGACAGCACTGGTGGGAAGTGGCAACACTGGTGGGAAGTGGCAACACTGGTGGGAAGTGTCAACACAGGTGGGAAGTGTCAACACAGGTGGAAGTGGCAACACTGGTGGGAAGTGGCAGCACTGGTGGGAAGTGGCAACACTGGTGGGAAGTGGCAACACTGGTGGGAAGTGGCAACACTGGTGGGAAGTGGCAACACTGGTGGGAAGTGGCAACACTGGTGGGAAGTGGCAGCACTGGTGGGAAGTGGCAACACTGGTGGAAGTGGCAACACTGGTGGGAAGTGGCAACACTGGTGGGAAGTGGGAAGTGGCAACACTGGTGGGAAGTGGCAGCACTGGTGGGAAGTGGCAACACTGGTGGGAAGTGGCAACACTGGTGGGAAGTGGCAACACTGGTGGGAAGTGGCAACACTGGTGGGAAGTGACAACACTGGTGGGAAGTGGCAACACTGGTGGGAAGTGGCAACACTGGTGGGAAGTGGCAACACTGGTGGGAAGTGGCAACACTGGTGGGAAGTGGCAGCACTGGTGGGAAGTGGGAAGTGGCAGCACTGGTGGGAAGTGGGAGCACTGGTGGGAAGTGGCAACACTGGTGGGAAGTGGCAGCACTGGTGGGAAGTGGCAGCACTGGTGGGAAGTGGCAACACAGGTGGGAAGTGGCAACACTGGTGGGAAGTGGCAACACTGGTGGGAAGTGGCAACACTGGTGGGAAGTGGCAGCACTGGTGGGAAGTGGCAGCACTGGTGGGAAGTGGCAGCACTGGTGGGAAGTGGCAACACTGGTGGGAAGTGGCAGCACTGGTGGGAAGTGGCAGCACTGGTGGGAAGTGGCAGCACTGGTGGGAAGTGGCAGCACTGGTGGGAAGTGGCAACACTGGTGGGAAGTGGCAGCACTGGTGGGAAGTGGCAACACTGGTGGGAAGTGGCAGCACTGGTGGGAAGTGGCAGCACTGGTGGGAAGTGACAACACTGGTGGGAAGTGGCAACACTGGTGGGAAGTGGCAACACTGGTGGGAAGTGGCAACACAGGTGGGAAGTGGCAACACTGGTGGGAAGTGGCAACACAGGTGGGAAGTGGCAACACAGGTGGGAATCACAGTAACTGCAATCCAAAAATTGTCCATTATAAATCACAATCTGAGTTAGGTGGGCATGATTTGAAAGCTGGTTCTATTGCAAAGATGATCAGCTAAATTATAAAATGTGATCTTACAGGGTAAGATGTTACGATGGCGCCGGAGCGGAGGGCTGCCGTCTTATCGGCATTTAATCAACCACGCTATTTTTGTTTTCTTTTGCATTGTTCGTAACTTGTTTTGTACATAATGTTAGTGTACAATCTCTTATGACCGAAAATAGTTTCTGGACATCACAACTGCAATTGCTCACCTCAATCCGGACAAAGAGTTCTTCTTCAACGAATTGGACGGGAGGGATATACTACTACAGACACCCAACCATGCCCAGATCCCTGTGACTCGCAAGAGAAGGAAACTGAGATTTAGTGGAAAAAGTTCAGGGTGCCTTGTGAGGATCAGGCGACAAAGGGCTAATCTTCCTTGCCTTCGTTCCTACTAACTAACGTCCAATCGCTGGAAAATAAGTAGGATGAGCACATACATCCTACCAACGGGACATTAAAAACTGTAATATCTTATGTTTCACCGAGTCGTGGCTGAACGACAACATTAAGAACATACAGCTGAGGGGTTATACACTCTATCGGCAGGACAGAACAGCAGCCTCTGGTAAGCCTCTGGTAAGACACAGGGCAGGGGCCTGTGCATATATGTGAACAACAGCTGGTGCTCGCCTGAGGTAGAGTATATCATGATAAGCTGTAGACCACACTATCCTGTATATAGCCTCCACATTGACTCTGTACCGGTACCCCCTGTATATAGCCTCCACATTGACTCTGTACCGGTACCCCCTGTATATAGCCTCCACATTGACTCTGTACCGGTTCCCCCTGTATATAGCCTCCACATTGACTCTGTACCGGTACCCCCTGTATATAGCCTCCACATTGACTCTGTACCGGTACCCCCTGTATATAGCCTCCTATATAGATCGTCCTTTTGGTTTTCAAAAGGCAATTCAGAGAAACAGATGGTAATTTTGGTGCGCGTAGAAAGCAGTCATGAGGTCATTTAGTTACTGTGAATTAAAGGGCTACCAGTCTCTCTCTACCAGTCTCTGAGAAAGTTCTGAATTGTATGGAGTGAAAACTACACACTGGACTCACATATACACACACTGGACAATAATATATAGAGAACTACACACTGGACAATAATATATAGAGAACTACACACTGGACAATAATATATAGAGAACTACACACTGGACAATAATATATGGAGAACTACACACTGGACAATAATATATAGAGAACTACACACTGGACAATAATATATAGAGAACTACACACTGAAATATAATATATAGAGAACTACACACTGGGCTCACATATACACACACTGGACAATAATATATAGAGAACTACACACTGGACAATAATATATAGAGAACTACACACTGGACAATAATATATAGAGAACTACACACTGAAATATAATATATAGAGAACTACACACTGGGCTCACATATACACACACTGGACAATAATATATAGAGAACTACACACTGAAATATAATATATAGAGAAATACACACTGAACAATAATATATAGAGACCTACACACTGAAATATAATATATAGAGAACTACACACTGGACAATAATATATAGAGAACTACACACTGAAATATAATATATAGAGAAATACACACTGAAATATAATATATAGAGAACTACACACTGAACAATAATATATAGAGAACTACACACTGAACAATAATATATAGAGAACTACACACTGGACAATAATATATAGAGAAATACACACTGAACAATAATATATAGAGAACTACAGACTGGACAATAATATATAGAGAACTCCACACTGAACAATAATATATAGAGAACTACACACTGAAATATAATATATAGAGAACTACACACTGGACAATAATATATAGAGAACTACACACTGAACAATAATATATAGAGAACTACACACTGAAATATAATATATAGAGAACTACACACTGGACAATAAAATATAGAGAACTACACACTGAACAATAATATATAGAGAACTACACACTGGACAATAAAATATAGAGAACTACACACTGGACAATAATATATAGAGAACTACACACTGAAATATAATATATAGAGAACTACACATTGAACAATAATATATAGAGAAATACACACACTGAACAATAATATATAGAGAACTACACACTGAACAATAATATATAGAGAACTACACACTGAAATATAATATATAGAGAACTACACACTGGGCAATAATATATAGAGAACTACACACTGAAATATAATATATAGAGAACTACACACTGAAATATAATATATAGAGAACTACACACTGGGCAATAATATATAGAGAACTACACACTGAAATATAATATATAGAGAACTACACACTGAAATATAATATATAGAGAACTACACACTGGGCAATAATATATAGATAACTACACACTGGGCAATAATATATGGAGTTCTACATTTAACATTACATTTAAGTCATTTAGCAGACGCTCTTATCCAGAGCGACTTACAAATTGGTGCATTCACCTTATGACATCCAGTGGAACAGCCACTTTACAATAGTGCATCTAAATCTTTTAAGGGGGTGAGAAGGATTACTTATCCTATCCTAGGTATTCCTTAAAGAGGTGGGGTTTCAGGTGTCTCCGGAAGGTGGTGATTGACTCCGCTGTCCTGGCGTCGTGAGGGAGTTTGTTCCACCATTGGGGGGCCAGAGCAGCGAACAGTTTTGACTGGGCTGAGCGGGAACTGTACTTCCTCAGTGGTAGGGAGGCGAGCAGGTACTGAGGTGCCGTTCCCCTCACAGCTCCGTAGGCAAGCACCATGGTCTTGTAGCGGATGCGAGCTTCAACTGGAAGCCAGTGGAGAGAGCGGAGGAGCGGGGTGACGTGAGAGAACTTGGGAAGGTTGAACACCAGACGGGCTGCGGCGTTCTGGATGAGTTGTAGGGGTTTAATGGCACAGGCAGGGAGCCCAGCCAACAGCGAGTTGCAGTAATCCAGACGGGAGATGACAAGTGCCTGGATTAGGACCTGCGCCGCTTCCTGTGTGAGGCAGGGTCGTACTCTGCGGATGTTGTAGAGCATGAACCTACAGGAACGGGCCACCGCCTTGATGTTAGTTGAGAACGACAGGGTGTTGTCAGGATCGCGCCAAGGTTCTTAGCGCTCTGGGAGGAGGACACAATGGAGTTGTCAACCGTGATGGCGAGATCATGGAACGGGCAGTCCTTCCCGGGAGGAAGAGCAGCTCCGTCTTGCCGAGGTTCAGCTTGAGGTGGTGATCCGTCATCCACACTGATATGTCTGCCAGACATGCAGAGATGCGATTCGCCACCTGGTCATCAGAAGGGGGAAAGGAGAAGATTAATTGTGTGTCGTCTGCATAGCAATGATAGGAGAGACCATGTGAGGTTATGACAGAGCCAAGTGACTTGGTGTATAGCGAGAATAGGAGAGGGCCTAGAACAGAGCCCTGGGGGACACCAGTGGTGAGA